>NW_020201329.1:10200-43357 GCF_001531365.2 Cynara cardunculus var. scolymus | reverse complement strand
TAGAAGATATCTACTTTGGAATTTTCATCCGACATAGAAAAGTGCTAAGTGGTGATAAAGTTCTAGGTATTCATAAGCAAACAAGGGAATATCGTACTGAATACCGTCATCTTCTGAAAGCCAAGTGTCAACCAATCAGTGAAGTTCGTACAAAGCATCGGATTGTGTCGATCAAACAAATAGATGCTCAAAAATTGTTGAGAATCTGGTATCCTGTTTTCACTATAACAAGGCAGGATGGTCAGATTTGGAGATTCAGCGAAGCAGACTTCTCGAACTTATACTTAGATGACCTTGAATATATGTATTTTGAACTCAAAAACATGACGATCAGAAAAGAAGGAGAATTGGTTGCTCTTGAAACAATCAAGAGGTTTATACGATGTCATGTGAAACTGGCAATGGTCATTGATRTACAGATGGGGCTTGAAGACAATCAGCGAATCATCAATCTTAAAAGACCGAATCAAGACCTAGAAGACATTGAAGGCTATCCAGTGCATATAGTTCTTGAAAGCCCAGAGTCCGGGGTCGTCTATTTTGCACAACTACAAGTAAAGAAGTTCATGAGGTTTAGTGAGTTGAATAAATATTCTGACGATACGATCAAATTAGTAAGAAGGGCACTTGACTTGAAGAGGGTGATGAACGATAAAGCTGCTGAATCTGAACGGATGAGTTCTAAAGAAAGATATTTGCTGATCAATGTGATAAACTTGCTCGAGGAAAAGATCCAATATAGGAATGCTCTGAGAAGGCTGGAGAAGATTCTTGGACTGTGCAAAACGAAATTTACAAGAGTCCAAACTTGAATCCAAAGGGGGAGAATGTTGGGTTCAAGTTAGAGCTTTAAAGTTGTATTCAAGTTTCTCCTTAGTGTAATTGTTGTGTAATAGTGTAGCCTTTACTATTTCCTAGTATAAATAGTAATTTCCTTGTAATTGTCATTAACAATCGTCATTAGCAGAATTATCAAGATTAGTGCTGTAATTCTTTCTCTCTCTCAATCAAATCATCCTTTGATAATTTTCTTTCTACCTTTCATGTTCATCATGATTCTTGAAGATTACATCATGTTTGTATGATTTTTGGACTTATCACAATCAATAGGCTTTGATACCAATTGTTGATCCCAGATCTCTCAATAACACTAATAATCTAGTTATGAATAACCAAATTATAGTGATTTTACGAAGAAAGTTATGAAGACTCAAAAATAAAATAAGAACATTCAAGAACAGTTTTGAGCTTCAAAGGTTTTACTTTATAAATAATGAAACGTAAAACAAAGAGTAAAATCCTTTTTCTCTCTCACATGCGCTCTTTTTTACAATAGACCTAATAATCTATTTATACTAGTTGGCTAATACTAAGATAACTATATATTGCTACTTTCTAGCAAATAGTCTATCTAACAGATAATGTTTATCTTTTACATGGATAAGCATTATTAACAAGATAAACTATAATTCCAGCTGTTGATTATCAATGTGATGATTTCATCCTTATATTCAAATCTTCATTGCACGCTTGGATGAATACTTAGAAAATCTTCTAAGTGTTTGTCTGTCCAGAGTATCGATGAGAACGCTTCTTTCCATCGCATCGTCCATCGATCCAATGTTCATCGATCCTCTGGTTGGTCTTTCCATCGATCCAATGGTCTAACTTCGTCCATCGGTCCAATGGTTGTTCTTTCCATCGATCCAATGGTCTAACTTCGTCCATCGGTCCAATGGTTGTTCTTTCCATCGATCCTCTGGTTAGTCCGTCCATCGATCCAATGGTCGAATTCAGACTTGGTCGTTTCTGCCTTGATGTCTTCATTGGTCTTCTGGTTCTTCATCACTTGTTTGTTTTTCATTACTTTTTACATTTTGCATTGTGGGGTTTAACATTGCATCTACAGTTGAGCAGGTCTGTCATTGTTTGGCGAACGACAGAGTTGGCAATAGCGTATTTGACTCCCTTGTCCTTCTTATGATCTGTGAAGTAGAACAGATGGAGAAGATCCCACGAATTCAGATTAATAAGGTCACAATATGTAAACCTACAGATCCGTCTGCGAGACCTTCTACACTGTGTACTCGTAGAATACAATCTGATTATGCACGAAGGTACGCTTCTTTATGTCGAGGACTTGCTTTATTCCATCAGCAAAGTGGACTGCAGTGATGGGCTGAGTGTAGCGATCTAGGAATCTCTGCCTGATGTGCTCTTGAACCATAGGATGAAAACTAATCTTCTGGACCGGTGTCTCTTCTCTTAGGTTGTAGAGGAACTGGTAGATCTCCTTGTTGTCTGCCTTATCCTTAATGGGTTTATCAAGGGGTGTTGGCGTGAACATGGCATCCATACTTTCCTTGATCCTTTGGACACGATCAGAAGGATGCTTCCGTTTTTACCTGCTGGTTGTGTCTTCTAAGTCCACTCTGTTTGGCTTGGCAGGTACCTGCTGCCTCATAGCAGGAGTGACAACCCTGGTCCCTTGAGCAAGGACCCTAGCTCTGTGTGTATGTTGATGTGGTGGAGGAGCAACAACAATGACTTCTTCTAGAGGAATGGCAACTGGAATGTGCAAAAGTGACGGATCAGCCACATTCACAGCTACCACCTCTTTTTCTTCTTGTGCTCTGGTTGTAGGAGTAGCCATGTCCATTGCATACTTTGTTGAAGAGGACAGAGCCATGTCTGAATTGTCTGATTCATAGACAGATAGAAGATCTATCACTTTTGTAGTCTTTTCTAGCCCGGCTGGCTCTGCCTGAGATACCATGGGCATCTTTCCTTTACGAAGCGCCTCTGCATGATCTGGCACTAGTTGGCTCTGTGTCCTCTGCCTTGAAGGATCTTGAGCTGGTTAGCGTGGGGTAGAGGACGTTTGTGCAGGGGGGAAGCCGTAGGTGTTGTGCTTGGAATGCTTGTAGGATAGTTTTCCCCCTCTTGACGATTTTGAGGACCAGACACGTCTAGGTCCTCATCATCGTCAAGTTGTCTCCTCTTTGATGATTCTGCACAAAGAGATGGATCCATTCGTTGCTTTGGCCTCTGGTCCTCTGCTGGAGGCATTGACTTGATCCTTTCCTCAATAACTTTGAGGAGTTCTTCGACAGCGTTCCCAACCTTTCGCATTTCATTGTCCGAGCGGTAATTGAACCTGGCCAGAGTAGCGTTGATGGCCTCCGTTGCTTTTGTGGCTTTGTTATTGAAATCTGAAGTGAAGTCCGCCACCTTTTGCAGAAGTCTGTCACCCAGAGCATTCATTGCGCTCTGTGTGACATAATCCACAGGTACGCTTAGAGGAATGAGGGATTGGGTGTCATGAGATATGGACGCCTCACCCCTCTCTATTGATGCAATGACCTGTTGCAAGGTCTCTGCATTGCGTGCCGTCAATTCCATGAGTGTATCGATACGAGAAGCATTCGTCGAAGACTCAGCTCCCGATACTGCCAAGGATGTTAGTATCTCATTCAAAGCAGGTGCAGAAGGAGACGGCTCTACACGGGCCATGATGAGTTTTAGCTCTTCCAAGGAGCATCGCATAGAGGTGAAAAGGGAATGGAACTTTTCCCTAGTGGCATATGCTGGTTGGGTGACCTCTGGCTCAACACATGGGCCAGATTGAGTCCCCGTTCCAGGGACACCTTCATTCATGACTTGATTGATGTTAGTCGGGGAAGGACTTCCAGAGGATCCTTGTGGTTCTCCTTGAGGAGAATTCACTACCTTTGTTCTGTCAGGGAGAGGATCCAAGGTTGGTTCAGAGCCAGCCAGAAGGCTCTCTATGAGTGAACTAAGAGACTGGTCGAGAGTCTCAAAGCCTTGTGCACCTATTCCTTGCTCTGAACAAGGTTGGGAGTCTACATGTGCAGAGGAAACAAATTCTTGTGTATGGGAAAGTGGTGTGATATGGGGAGACATATCACTTATATTTTCGAAGGTTGCACCTTTTTGAGAGGGTGTTCCCGATGGTGAGGCTTCCCTTTTGCTAATATAACCAGAGGCAGATGCGACCTCTGGTTGGATAGGCTGGCTTGGGTTCGAGGTGTGCACCTTTGTTTCAATGACCTCCGTGTCTCGACCACCAGAGTCAGATGATTCATTTGCACTGGGAGTTGGGGTGGTAAACCGAGTGTGCCTAGTTATCCTAAGCTGCTCTTCTGAGGCAGAGCAGCTGTTGCACCTCCTCCCTCTTCTTCCTCTTCGCTTTCCTCTCCTTCCTCACTCTCTTCTTCTTCATTCTCTTCTTCTTCACCCTCTTCTTCGTCTTCCTCACTTGTATAAGACCATGCAGCATCATCGTAGTGCTCTTGGTTATCCCCCTGGTTTGGACTAGAGGATTGAGCCAAGTTTTGACGAGCTTCTTCCTCTGCTCTAAGTCTGGCCTCTTCCCTCAGACGAGCGATCTCTTCCTGGCGAGCTTTTTCTGCTCGCTCCTCCTCTGCTCTAACACGAGCAAGCTCAGCCAATCTCTCTTGCTGTGCTCGATCTGCTTCTTCCTTTTTCTTTCTCTCCCTCTCCCTCTCAACTTTCTTTTTCCTCGCCTCCTCTCATTTTCTTTCTTTCTCTCTCTCTCTTGCTCTGCTCTTACCCTCTCTTCTTCTGTTCTCACCGTCTCTCCCTCTGCTTGAGTCCTTAAAGTGTCCTCAGTTCTCTCATCTTCATCGGCTGTTCCTATGCGTAACGGGGTTCGAGACACTGATCCTAGTGTCTCGCGTGTACGTCTGTACGCTCTTCTGATCTCCTTTGACTTCATATAACTCATGAGCCTCTTTGGAATTAGCCTCTCTACTGTATATCCCTCTTTGTTAACTGTAGGCCTGTATTGAGTGAGCACGTTCACCTTGTGAACAGGTAGACGGCTCACATCAATATTGTTGTCGTCGAGAGCATGTCTTAGGAGAAGACCCAAGAACCGTGGAAATAGCAGAGATGGCAACTGTCTTTCTTTGGCCACTTCTTGACACTTCTTGGCCACGGCAACGTTGAACTCTGTGTAGAGTATCAAGGAGTAGTCGAGAGATAAGTTGAAAAAGATACCATAGACGATTTGAAGAACATTTGTTGAGCACATGTCGAGGCTCCCAATCTTCCCTGTCAGCGATCTGTTGACCAATGTGAAAAGTGTGTTCCATATTGGTGGTAGGTATTGACGGCGATATTGTGACGAGTACTGGATTGCCTTGTTGTGCCCCAGAAATTTCAAAAGGGCCACTATCTCGTCCCCAGATGGGAGAGGGGCGTACTCAGAAAGTTGTAGGTCGTTTTTTGTTGGGATTTCAAGAACCCGCGAAAACATGGACCTTGAAATACGAACTGTAACAAATTCCTTCGCGGTAGAGTCATAGAAATCGCCAATGATTCCTCTTTGAGATTCGGTTACGGCACAAGATTGCTAGTATTCTTGAATATACCTTTCAGGGACAAGGTCATCCGTATTTGTCAAGGCTGGGTTTAGGAAATGATTTTGGAGGATATTGATGATAGGATGGTATTTTGTGTCGAAGTTTTCAAGTTGGAGGTGAAGGGCATGGTTATTGGGTTTGATAGGAAGATGAACCAGGTTTTGACTGGTGTCCTCAACAGTTTTGTGGGTTGTGGTATGTGTTTGGGAGTTTCCTGATTCGGAGAAGGACATGGTTGCAGGTTTTGGGTGTAGAAGAAGATTAAAAAAATCTAGGGTTTCAAGAAACAGTTCTTGATTCGAACAACGGGTGTGAGGAAAGGGTTTATGAGACTTACTTGACAGACAGGATGAACATTTGATGAGTGAATGGAATTCCGAGCACTGGTTTGAGAGCTTTGAACGAGCAACAATGGCGGTTGGAGGTTGAAGACGATGGGAGTTCTTGAATTTTTTTGTAAGCATAAAAAATTATTTGGGGGTAAAAATTGTTTTAAATAGAAAAAGTAAAAACACTTGAGTGTTTAGTTCCCCAAACGTCAGGTAAAAAACTGAAACGATTTTTCACAGCCTGTAGGGGCGCGCCACATGGACAGCCAGCTGCAAGTGGCGCCTCCCACGTTTGAAAAGTTAAGCTCACAGGTGGTGACGCTTAATGTAGATGACAGCTAATAAAAAATTTTAAAAATTAAAGAACCGTACGCCTTCTCAATAAAATATTATATTTGAATTTTCAAAAAAAAATAACAAGTATAAATACTCTGGTTAGAGTGAAATAGATGTTTTGTAAAGAACCAGAGTACTACATACAGAGAAAGAACATACCTTAGGATCTCATACGTAGACTTGTAATTGGGCTATACATGTCCTCTATAGAAAACTTGCTATGTTTAGAGCAGAGGCTCTGTATAGGACATATAGAGGCTTTGTCTTGTAATCATAAAGAGTTTTGAAGCAGAGGCTCTGTATAGTACATACAGAGGCTCTGTGTGACATGATCTAGTGCTCCCCCTTGACTTGAGCTCTTCTTATCTACTCCCCCTTGAACTATGTTTGGGTCATACGTGATAAGTATTGCACATGCATAAAAACCAAGGTACAGAGGCTCTGTATGCACTATACAAAGGCTCTGTATCACAAGATAACTAGGTCGTGAACAAGAGGCTCTCCATGTACTATGAAGAGGCTCTGTCTCATGGATAAATATAATAAACAACAGACAGAAGTATGCATAAGGGATGCAGAGGCTCTATATAGTACTTACAGAGGCTCAAGATTAGTTTGAAAGATTGAGCATACCCACTTTGCTAACCAGAAAGTTAAATCTCTTTTCGTCAAGAGCTTTTGTAAAGATGTCAGCAAGTTGTAAATCTGTACTAACAAAGAACATTTCAATCGTACATTTCTCTACATGGTCTTTGATGAAATGATAACGAACATTGGTATGCTTTGTCTTTGAGTGTTGCACAGGATTAGCTGTGATCGCGATAGCACTTTCTGAATCACACAGAATTGGAATTTTTTCAAACTCGACGCCATAGTCTTTCAGTTGAGTCTTCATCCATATCACTTGGGAACAACAACTGGCTACAGCTACATACTCTGCTTCAGCTGTGGAAGTAGAGACGCAATTCTGCTTCTTTGAAGTCCAGCTTATGAGCTTGTCCCCAAGTAATTGGCAGCTCCTTGATGTACTCTTTTGATCAAGTTTACAACCTGCATGATCAGAGTCTGTGTACGCGATAAGATCAAAACCAGAATGCTTTGGATACCAGAGACCCATAAATTAAGTTCCCTTGAGGTTTCGAAAGATTCTTTTTACAGCCGAAAGGTGAGATTCCTTTGGATTTGCTTGAAARCGSRCACAGAGACATGTGGCAAACATAATGTCTGGTCTACTAGCCGTGAGGTATAGTAGTGATCCAATCATTCCACGGTAAGTCTTAACATCCACCAGTTTTCCAGATGGATCTTTGTCAAGCTTAGTCCCGTAGCGATTGGTGTTCTCATGGTGGAAGAGTTATGGAGTTGGTATTTCTTTAATATGTCGGAGACATACTTAGCTTGGGTAATGAAAATACCTTCCTCCCTCTGTTTTACTTGCAAGCCGAGGAAGAATGTCAATTCTCCCATCATGCTCATTTCAAACTCACTCTTCATCAACGCAGAGAACTTATCACAATGCCTCTTATTCGTTGAACCAAAGATAATGTCGTCCACATATATCTATACTAAGAGCATCTCACCTTTATACCCCTTAATAAACAAAGTTATATCGATTTTACCTTTTTCAAAGCCATTAGATAAGAGAAAAGATGAGAGACGCTCATACCAGGCTCAAGGTGCTTGCTTAAGTCCATACAGAGCTTTGTCTAAGAAATAGACATACTCTGGATGTGTGGAGCTTTCAAACCCCGGAGGTTTTTGAACGTAGACTTCCTCCTTCAGCTTACCATTCAAGAAGGCTGACTTAACGACCATTTGATAGACTTGAAATCCCTTATGAGCAGAGAAGGCTAAGAACAAGCGTATAGCTTCTAGCCTTGCTACTAACGCAAAGGTCTCGTCATAGTCTATGTCTTCTTCCTGGCAATAGCCTTTTGCTACGAGCCTAGCTTTATTTCTCACAACGATCCCATCCTCATCCTTTTTGTTCCTGAAAACCCACTTACAGCCAATTGCAATTTTATCCTTTGGTAAAGGTACAAGAGTCTATACCTTATTCCTCTCGAATTGTTGGAGCTCTTCTTACATGGCATCGAACTAACTAGGATCTTGTAGGGCTTAATGTACTTTCTTAGGCTCTACCATGCTTAGGAAGTTTACGAATAAACATTCATTAGTTGTGGTAGCCCATGTCTTTACGCCACTTGAAGGTTCACCAATGATCTGGTGAAGAGGATGATCCTTTGTCCATCTTGTTCTTGGGACAGATATAGAAGTGGGGGACGTTTGATCATGTTCCATGGGCATGTTTGGCATTGAGCTCGTTGATGGCGAAGAAGGTTTTGCTTGCTCCCCCTCGGATGATGGTACAGAGGAACCAGGTGCAGAGCCAGAGGTATTATGCTCTGGTTCTACGAGACTGGGCTCTGATGCAGAGCTTGTTTGCTCTGGTTGTGGATTGATATGATCACCAGAGGAAGCAGAGGTGTGTGAAGGACCAGAGTCAAATGTACTTGTCGTTTGTGATTTTTCACTTACACTCGCACATTCATCTCTTGGTGCACGTACAGAGATGTCTTTGTCACCATAGAAGTCTTCAAATAGGAGCCTGAGTTCCAATTCCCTTGACTTCATTTGAGAATTGGAAGTTTGATTGTTAAGCTCGAGTCCAGAGCTGAGGTACTCTGAAGTCACTTGTTCTTTATCATCGAACGAGACGTTGATGTTTTCCATTACCGTCTTGGTTCGTTGATTGAAGACTCTGTATGCCTTGGATTTTGTGGAATAACCAAGGAACTTTCCTTCATCTGCCTTCTTATCGAACGTGCCAAGTTGATCTCGATCATTTAGGATGAAGCAACTGCAACCAAAGACATACAAAAATTTAACGTTAGGTTTTCTTTGGTTGATTAGTTCGTAAGGCGTCTTCATGTGTTTCTTTACCATGGTTGCTCTATTTTGAATAAAGCAGGATATTGAGATTGCTTCTGCCCAAAAATGGGTTGGAAGACCAAAGCTGGCTAGCATAGTTCGTGCAGCTTCGACCAGAGTTCAACTCTTTCTTTCTACGACACCATTATGTTGTGGTGTCCTTGCTGCAGAGAAGTTTTGAGTTATGCCCTCTGTGTCCAAGTACGTATCAATCTTGGCGTTCTTGAACTCTGTTCCATTGTCACTTCTCAGCTTCTGAATTTTTCGTTGTAGAAGGACTTGAATCTTGATCATCAATTTGATTAGCAGCTCTGGGACATCTGATTTCTGCCTTACAAAGTCAATCCAAGTATATCGTGAGTATTCATCAATTAAGACTAAGATATACTTTTTACCAGACAAGCCTTCCACATAAATTGGACCACAAAGATCCACATGAAGCATATGCAGAGGTCTGACACAGGACACATCTGTCTTAGTTTTGTGGGATGCTCTTTTGAGCTTTCCCATTTCACATGCAGAGTAGAGATGGTCCTTTTCGAACTTTATGACAGGAAGTCCGTCAACCAGATTATTCTTCAGAAACTTCTCTATATTTTGGAAATTAAGATGAGATAACTTGTGGTGCCAGAGCCAAGCTTCTTCACTCTTGCGAGACACGAGACAGAGTGTCTCTGAATTGTCTCTTGGTGAGAAGTTCATGAGATACAGATTGCCTTTTCTCTTAGCTCTTACCAACTCCTAACCTGATTCTGACATAATGAAGCAAGCTTCCTTTTGGAACTTGACATTGTAGCCAGAATCACACAGTTGACTTATGCTCAAAAGATTATGTTTAAGCCCAGAGACATAAGCAACCTTAGAGACAGAAACCTTACCTTGTAGTAGATCCCCGTATCCCTTTATTTCTCCTTGCTTGTTATCCCTAAAGGTCACTTTTCCTCTAATCTTCTCTCTGTATGAGGAGAGCAACATCTTATTGCCGGTCATGTGTCTTGAGCATCCAGAGTCAAGATACCAAATGTCCACATGTGGCTTCTGCAAAAACAAATTATAGGGATTTAGGTACCCATTTCATAATGGGTCCTCGATGGTTAGGGACAGAGGGTAGCTTTTTAAGCTTTGGAAGAGGCTTCGTCTCTTGACCTGAATTAACAGACTTGGCTCTAGGAGCCTTCTTTCTCTTCTGGGTCTTCTTGGATTTAGTCCTTGATGACCCAGAGAGAAAACAGTTAGGATCAGAAAAGTGTTGTTTTAACTTAAGCAGCAAAGAAACACATTCACCATTATGAACACATTTTGAATGACAAAATGATTTATTAGCTTTAAAGAATAAATTATTACAATCATTCCTAGCATTGGTAGTTCTAGCAAACTCCCTATCTAGATCTGATTGTTTTAACAGTGAATGAGTCTTCTCTGATTTCTTCTTCCCTACTCCGTTGGCCTTCAGAGGCCTCTCTGAAATAGAGGAATTAATGTTAGAGCATACAGTGGATTTTCCCTTCTGTTCTGGAGTCAATTTAATCAGCTTAGATTTGGAATTTGAGCTCTTTGATGCAGAAGAAACAGACTTTGTACTCTTAACCCTGTATTCGAACTTAGGAGCGGATGTAGCACTTGTTGCTTTGCTTATACGGCCAGAACTTAGGAGAATCTTTTTCTCAGGAGATTTTGCAACCTCTGTTTCATTGACTATGACCTATGTCTTAACTTCTTGTTTAAACGAGTCCACCTCTGACTCAGAGTCAGAGTCAAGAAACTCCTTGTGTGAATGTTGAATTATAGAAGTATCATTAAAAGCTTGAGATGCTTGTATGCATGAGCTAGAGGCTTCGTCCGTCTTTAGTTTTGTTGGACTTTCAAAAATTTTCGAGGAGTTACACTCAGAAGTATCTGCATGACCTTTAGTAGGATAATTCAAGATTTCAAGCAAGTCTTGCTCGAAAGCCTGTCTTATCGATTCTGTGGAGTCATCCAATATTTTTGGATCCAAAGCTTTAAGAAAATTTCCTGTGGATGAACTCTTGATTTCATCTTGTTCAGGTTTGACAACCTCATTCTCAATCTTAGGATGTTGGAGATTTATAGAGCCAAAACAAAAAATCTCGTTTGTCTTCTGTATGCTTTTTAAATCAACTTGTGGCACACATTTTGAAGAGTAAGAGGTATTTTTGAATTTCAACTTTGAAGCCCTGGCTCCACTTTCAAGCCTACATCTTTTGGATGGTGAGGTTGTATTTAAAATCGGAAAATCTGGTTTTTGTTTTTCGCCCAACCTAAACACTAATTCAAGAGTATTTTTCTTCTTCCAGGTGAGGTCTAGGTCTGTATAACCTATCACTGCTTTATCCAGTTGAGAATTGACTTTTTCGTACACCTACTGAGTATCTTGATATTTCTTAATCAAGAGCTCTTTTCTTTGTAAGCTCTGGTGTAGGAACTCCCTTTTCCTTTTAAAAATAATCTTTTAGTGCCTCAGAGTTTAATCTATCTCTTTCTTTCTCTAGAAGCTCTGTTTCTTTCTTCTTAATAGGCGCTTTTAATTCTAAGCATTCTGTTTTAAGACTTGTTTCAGTGGATCGTTTTGTTTGTAAAAGCTTTTCATTTTCCACTGATAATTCTTGTTTCTCTACAGTTAACAGCTCTGTCTCTCGTTCAAAAAATAGTTTCTCTTTTTCCAAGGATTTCCTTTTGGATTTTTCGAGAGAGAGTTTTTGCTGTAGATTGACGAAATAGTTAGTCAAAGCAGAGATACTTTCTTCCAAGTCAGAGTGAGAATAACCAGATGTGGAACATACTTGAGAGTCGGAGTCAGATCCACACTCATTCTCGACAGCCATCGCACAGAAGTTGGCTTGGTCTTCTTCATCAGATGAGGAGTCAAAGACCCAATTCTCCTGTTCTGCCATGAGGCTTCTTTGTGAGCGATTGTACTTGTACTTATTTTTATAGTACAGTTCATCTTTCACAAGAGGGCCTCTACACTCTTTGGAGTAGTGCCCCATCTTCCCGCATCTAAAGCATCGGACACCTTGCTTCTTTTGGTCCGACGGCTCTTCCTCCTTCTTGTTGGGAACAGAAGGAGTGTTCCTTCCTTCGAAAGATTTGCCTCTGCTTCGTTCATTTTGTTTCCTCTTCTGTCGAAGACCTTCTTCCCAAATTTCCTTTGTAATTCCTTGGTGATAGGGCCAAGGATTTCGCAAAGGCATTGATATCATCGTCTTCAGAGCTAGATGCTATGTCTTCTTCATCATCACTCTCCAAGATGAGAGCCTTCTTTCCCTTTCTTCTCTCTTCTCTGGGTCTCCGTTCTCTGTGTGGCTGGCTTGATTTTGTCTCTTTTGAATCAGAGAAAAGAGCCAGAGGTCCACCCAGAGCGACCTTGGCCTTCTGCACCTCTTGTTCTTGAGCCTGCAGTGTCCCATATACATCATGCAGTGTCCATTGCTCCAGATCTTGGTTTTACTGGAGAGACATCGTCATATTTCCCCATTCTACATTCAATCTTTTCAAAAAGAGCATGTTGTTCTCCTCTTGAGTTCTGATCACGTCACATTTGCGACATTTGTTGATCAGAGTGTTGAAGCAATGATAAGTATGTTCTAAAGACTCATCGAGGAGTGCCTGGAAGCTATTGTATTCATTCAGGCATTAGGCACGACGATTCTTCTTCATCTTGATGCCTCCTTTCAACTGGTTAGGCAATTGACCCCACAAATCCTTGGTCGAGTCGCACGCGTCGAGTGACTGGAAAATTTCGTTGGGAAGCGCCATAATCAAAAGTCTTTTATCCTTTTGATCCACTTCCACTCTTCGTTTATCTTCATCGTTCCAGTCACGACGAAGTTTGGGTACTCGCCTGGGAGGTACCTCAACTGTATCACCAGCAGCGGGAATCCGAGGTATGATGGTGATAGGGACATATGGGCCATTTAAGATTGACTCATAAAGTTCTAGGTCAAGACCCTCGTAGAAGTTTATCATCCGGATCTTCCATTGGGGATATTCTTCCCTAATGAGAGTCGAAGGTTTTGTCAATAAACCGACACTGTACATGGAGTTCCATGATTGAGAAGAAGACATTTTAAATTAAAATTTTAAGAAGAAAACTTTGACGAGAAAGATAATCGACTGAAAAACGATTTCCAGATTACGTAAAAGCAAATGTTTTTTTAAAACGAGATAAATAAGAGTGATAATTCTTTTAAAAACGAATAATCAAAAGAAAATTAAGAGTAGAATCCAGTCGGATATCGATCGACTAATTAATGAATTTGATTAGCAGACTCTGATACCAATTGTTGAACCCAGATACTCTTAATTAACAGAAACACAGTTTGCGTAAGATAAGAATTAAGAACAAGCAATGTATTCCAAATGATTAATCAGAATATTCAAAGACGAAAGTAAAACAGTGAATAAACTTTGAATATGCCGAATGCTTTTATTGATAAAAGATGAACAATGAAAGCATAAATGTAATCTCACAGAAAAACGCGTATAATATAAGTCGGTTTCTTCAGGTACTATAAACCTGAGGAGGAAGCCTCCTTATATACCTCCTTATATACGCCTAGGACTAACAAACTATGCTATATAATTGGCGTGAAATTCTGAGTTGACTGGTCTGCATCCTTATCTTTGACTTCCCTTGAATAGCGGAGCAGACTTGGTCAAGCCGCCTTAAATCTGTTAGTCGCTTGCGAGAAAGACTGGGCTAACACGCGCGCGTTCCGTGGAGAAGGTAGCCAGAAGCTCTGCATGTACTATGCAGAGGCTCTGCATATATAGAAGCTCTGCATGTACTGTGCAGAGGCTCCGGGTCTTGGAGTTGTAGCTTTAAGTCAAGCACTTGTGTTTTTTGGCGCACAAAGCTTGAGCGTCCACGAGGATAGAGCGCAGGCTTTGTATGAATTGAACCTTCACTCTGGAGTAAGAGCTCTGGTTCTTGATCTTCTGTATGAGAGCTCTTAGTCCAAACCGTTTCACTAGACTAAGTCCTATTGACTAGAGTAAGAGACTTCATACTTACACTTTCACAAGTTGAGGTCTAACACCTATCTAAAATAATTCAATAATTTTCTCTTATTAATAAGATTATTTGTCATCTCTCTTTGATCGTGAATATCTTTTGGTAACTTATAAGTTTAGCTAAAATAAAATACAAACATATATATCAATAAAAATTATACAAAATTTATACATTGTTAATATATATATATATATATATATATATATGAACCCATTCAAGGGAGAACTAACTAGTTTGTGGTAACTGTGAGATCCAATCTCAACCACAAATCAATAGATAAATTAGGCAATTTTTAATTTTGGTAATTTTTAATTAAAATTTTAATGCAAGGACATTTTAGGTATTTTCTATCCTCTCTCCTCTCTCCTCTCTTCTCTCTCCGTCCCTGTCTTCCGGCTACCGTCCTCCGGCCACCGTCCTCCGATGATACCACAGTGTGATACTCAAAGCACATATAAGATGCATTGTGATACCACTGTGTTACATATCTGATTGACCACACAAACGACCATAGTGTGATACCTAATCATATATAAGATTGTGATAACACTGGAGGCTGGTGGCCGGAGGCTGGTGGCCGGGGGACGGAGGCCGGGAGACGGAGAGAGAAGAGAGGAGAGAGGAGAGAAAATACCTAAAATATCCTTGCATTAAAATTTTAATTAAAAATTACCAAAATTATAAATTTCCTAATTTATTTATTGATTTGTGGTTGATATTGGACCTCACGGTTAACACAAACTAATTAGTTCTCATTTGATTAGGCACCTATATATATATATATATGAATGATAAACATATATATATATATATATATATGAATGATAAACATATATATATATATATATATATGAATGATAAACATATATATATAAATAAATTTTTAAAAAATCATATATTAGAGGCAGGTTAGCGGGTTGAGCTAGGCCCAACCCAATTTCAACCCTCCTAATTGGCGGGTGGACGGTTTGGCGGTTAGGCGGGTTGGGTTTAATTGGGTTGTTAGCGAGTTGGGTTGGGCGGGTTTCGCAGGTTGGCAGTTTTTTGTACACCCCTAATTATCTCGACCAATTTAAAGTAGCACACACTTGTTCCAAACAAAAATTAAATTGTTCCAAACAAACATATATTAAACATTGTGGCGGCGGGAATTACTGAGATTGACTGAGCTACCTGGCCAAAGCAATCATCTCTTCAAGTTGTTTATCCCGTCTCTCATCCAACACCCGTCGACGCTCCTCCTCTTCCTCCCGTCGTTGCTCCTCCTCCACCCATCGAAGCTCCTCTTCCGTCCATCGGCGCTCATTTTCTTCTTGTAAATCTTTAAGTTCGGTCCTTTAGGCTTCAATTTCCTATAAAATAAATAAAATGTTATAATATTTAATGTGAATTATAAACTAAATCGATATACATCATCAAAGAAAAAGAGGCACACACCCGGTTATCTAAAGACGATGGACCACCCTGTGTGTAGTTCCCAGTCAAGACCCAATTGGGATCCTGGTTTTACCCAAACCCAAATAGATGGCCTCTATTGCTTCCCCCAACCTCCTGCTCCCACAACTCTGTATCAACTAAGAGATAGGTGGAGGGATCATTGTTGTGTCTTTGGGTGAGACACATTGAATAATCATCCTATGGTTTAAAAAATATTACAAGTCAATTTTGATAGCATGATGGTTGTAAATGAGAGGTTTTCAGCCAAAACAATAGTGATATATATAAAATTTGTAGCCAAAATAATCCTAACATTTGCCCAACAAATGACAACCCAAACTAAATCTTGATGCATACGAAATTTCTAACTTAAACAATCATAATGTTTGTCCAACAAATGACAACCCAAACTAGATATATATATATATATATATATACACACTTAGATTTTAATTTAAACGACTCGAACGTTTGCCCAACAAGTAATGGCAACCAAAACTATATAGATAGTTACATACCCAATTATAAACATTAAAATAGATAGATACTTATCATGACCTGGGTACACTTAGAGATCACGTACCCCCCAGAATCCGAAGATGCGAATATGTGTTAATTATAACACATTAAAATAGATAGATATTTATCGACCTCTTCTTATGTGTATAATCAAACAATTCCACAATGGTCGGTGGCACGCCATATTTTGCTTGTGTCTACAAAGATCAAATAATATGAATATGTGTTAATTATAATATATTAAAAATCAAGCTACTAAAGTAACCGGTTTTAGGTCCTACCAGGCGAGCACCATGCTATGAAAATGGGATCGATCCACTGGTGTGTGGTGCAACTTGGCTATCACGGTTCTCATGTGCCACCCTGGAAACAACCTTCCAATTGTCATTGTTCCAACGATCAACCATCTGTCTCCACACATCTGAAGAGATCCAACTGGGGGAAGTTCTTCAACACACTCATATCTTGGTGTGAGTTGGTTTCATCGTATTGAGGATACCCATTTCTCTTTGCTTTTTCCCAGCTTTCTTCCTTGCAGCACTCAAGTTGTCATTATATGGCTTAATTCCCCGGTAACTTAATGTAATTAGAGTTAATAATTTCATAAAAAATTAATTTGTACAATTCTCCGGAATATAAATAGCAGCATACTTCTGGCGGATTTCCGGCGGAAGTCAACGGGAGTTGATTTTTTTGTTGTCTGAAGGTAATTTTCCGACGGATTTTTACACTAGACATACCTAGTTTTCTAGTAGTGTAAAACTAACGAGCTAAATAAAATTGGAATACTTTATGGCATATACGATTAGGTTTGATAGTTTTGGCTATAGATGCACAATCTTTTGATCCTCATTGACCCAGTCCTCATGGTTCAAAAAGAACGAGCCCTTCCAAGGACCGATTCAGTCTTTTTCCAGTTATGGTCTCAAAACTAGGACCGATCTAAGCCCCGAAAAACCTATCTAGTCTTGACAGATATCGATGGAAAATAATCATGCTCTTGCTTCAACAAAAAACAACAGTCAGTTAGCCTATTTTAAAAATTAGTCGCTTTAAGCGATGTTAACTGTTTATGCCAAAAATCGCAAAAAAAAGATCTACGGTTGGGACATTTAGACAACAACCAAAGTTTGTAACTTTGAACAAATAAATAATAAAGAACAAGAGAATTTGTTGATGTGGAAAACCCCATTAAGGGTAAAAACCGCGGACGATCGAAGTTATCGTCAATAAACTACGGATGTCAATAAGCTACGTCCTTTAAAGCTACTGTCGCTATTATGCAACGTCATTACTATTTATAGTCATCAGATCATGAAGTCCAACTTTTGTCCTTGCTCGACGGGTGGGTCTTGCAGTGAAAATAAATTTCAGTTAGGAAAATATCTTCGTAGAGCTTTCGAGAGTTGGAATCATCCAGGGTTCTTTGAGCTGATTTAATCTTCATGTTTATGTCTGGACACTTGTATGAGTTAGAATTATGATAATTATGATACTAGGAATTATAATTATGAAAAAATCAAATGAAAAGGATTTTATTTTTGCGATTATGATATTTAATATCATAATTATCAGTATTGATGAATATTCATTGTTACTAATGTATTGTTTAAATGTTGTAATGGTTCCATTTATGAGGATTGGTTATTACTTTAAATAAGGCGGTAACATTTTGAGTGATCTTTATTATGCGTGACCAAAAGTTGGGGTTCTAGGACAGGCGTTCGAACGTCAATCTTAAGATTCTTAAGTCGATGATCTTAGTTCGTCTGGTCCATAAAAGACCAAGGACTGGGTCATGTGTCATTATGTTGATCATGGTCATACGACTTGTGTTGCAAGACGAAGTGACAGGTGGGCATGCAACAAGCGTCAATAATATAACTATCCTGAGTTTATCCTAGTCGGTCGTTGTTATAATTTTTTATCCAACATCAACCAAACCCGATTTGGTCATTGACCGGGATGTCTGGTCCTTGACTGTTTGTTTTTCGAACATTATCTTTAACCCGATAAGGCTTCAAAAATGGGGATTGTTATAGGACCTAAAGACTAGCTCGGGTCCGTTTTGGGTCCTTGAGCTAGAGTTTGATATATAGACATGATTGGACAAGATTGAACAGTACAGAATTGGACATGACTGTACAGGACAAGAGGGTAGGACTGGACGGGACATGACTGGACTAGACAGGACAAGTAATTGTCTAGTGTTTGGTACGATTAGGACTGGATGAGACAGAACTAGACAAGTTGCCCTCAAAAGTTATTTGATGATTTTAAATATTATATAAGAGTTACAATTAACAAAAATAGAGTAAACAATTAAAAAAATTAATTTACAAAAATTTGAATGAAAATTTTCATATAAATAAATACATACATATATAATGGTACCAAATTTGAATGAAAATTTTGATATAATTGATGGTAGTAGTGGTGGTGGAGGTGGTGTTGGTTATGGTGGACGTGGTAGTGGTCGATGGTAGTAATGGCGATGGGAGGTGGTGGTTGGTGGCCGACAGTGGTTATGGAGGTAGAGGCAGTGGTGGTTGATGGACAACAGTTGTGAAGGAGGTGAAGATGGTGGATTATGGTGGTGATGACAATTGACAATGATGGAGGAGATAGTTGTGGCCAATGTAGTAAACGTAGTGGTGATGGTGGTTATGGTGGAGATGAGGTGACAATTAGACGGTGGTGATCGGTGGTTGTGGAGGTCGTGGAGTAGCTTGTTATAGTAGAAGAGGAGATAAAGGTGGTCAACGGTGGTTGTGGAGGTCATGGAAGACGTTGTAGCGGTGAGTAAGAGTTGGAGGTGGCCAACGATGGTAGTGTTGGTTGCAATAGATGGTGGCGGTCGGTGGCCGATGGTGGTTGTAAAGGTGACAATGGATGTTGTTGGTAAGTGGCCGATGGTGGTTGTAGAGGTGGCAATAGACGGTGGTAGTCGGTGGCTAACGGTAGTTGTAGATGTGGTAGAGAAGGTTGTTGTAGTGGAGGAGGAGTTGAAGGTGGGCAATGGCGGTACTGGTGGTGGCAATGAACGGTGGTGCCCAGTGGTCAACGGCGGTAGTGGTGGTGGCAATGGACGGTGGTGCCCAGTGGTCAACTGTGGTAGAGGTGGCGATGACGGTGGTTGTGGAGGCGTGGATGTTGTTGTGGAAGAAGAGGTGAAGGTGGCCAATGGTGACCGCTTGTGGTGACAGCCGAAACTAGCGGTGATAACCATTAAAACTAATACCATATTAATGTTTTATTATTGATTTAGACATATCTAAAATTGAGATGATAAAAAAAACTCATACTTAACAGCAAATCAGATTTCACCGAATAATCCTCAAGTCGATCCGAGCATTCCCGAATTTGAAAACTAAAGACGAAGGTGGTGATGGGATGATATATATATGATATTCAAAATTATTTTTATAAGAAATGCTTAATCTTTCCTACTTTTTGGTACGTCCTCGGTATTCTTGTCATGTTGCCATCTGTATAGTATATACGTATACAAATAAATAAATATATATATATATATATATATTATACACAAATATATATAGGGGCTTAATCAAATGAGAACTAATTAGTTTGTGATAACCGTGAGATGCAATCTTAACCACAAATCAATAGATAAATTAGGAAATTTATAAATTTGAATTAAAATTTTAATGCAAGAACATTTTAGTTATTTAAAAACTCTCCTCTCTCTCCGTCCCCTGTCCTCCGTCCTCCGGCCACCATCCTCCGATGATACCACAATGGTATCACAATGCATCTTATATGTGTTTGGGTATCACACTGAGGTCGTTTGTGTGGTCGATCGGAGATGTAACACAGTGTATCACAACGCATCTTATATATGTTTGGGTATCACACTATCTTTTTTTTAACAGAGTCAATATTTTTAGGTATCACAGTGGTATCGCCGGAGGACGGTGGCCGGAGGATGGAGGGAGAAGATAGGAGAGATGAGAGTTTTTAAATACCTAAAATGTTCTTGCATTAAAATTTTAATTCAAAATTACCAAAATTATAAATTTTCTAGTTTATCTATTGATTTGTGGTTGAGATTGGATCTCACAGTTACCACAAACTAGTCAGTTCTCCCTTGAATGGACCCCTATATATATATATATATATGGGTTGGTTCAAATGTTAACCAAGATTATTGTGTTAACTTTGTTAACCAATCTTGGCCATTGATTCTTACAATAAACGGTTGTGATTAATCATGATAAAAAATTAATTTTTTAAATTTACAATTTCAAAAAACATATGTGAACAAAGGTGAAAAGGGTATTTAGGTAATTTTTCTTTTTATGTAACTCTCAATATCATTGATTGGGAGTTACAAAATCAAAATCCTTATTCTTTTTGTTAATGTAAGATCCATATGAAAAACACACACACACACACATATATATATATATATAGAGAGAGAGAGATATATATTTATATGAACAACATGTGAACCGTATGAACATCATGTGAACCGTATGAACATCTTCTGTATATTCAGGAGCCAACTTTGTTGTATGTACATGAACACGTATGAACCAAGACATCTAGGGTTGTGTGTTTTCATACGTGCTCAAATGTCTTCACATGTTCTGTGTGTATATATGTGTGTGAGTGTATGGATTCATATGAACAACTAGTGACTTAAATAGACATGAACACTTATGAATCACGACATCTAAGGCTGTGTGATCTCTGATGTGTTCATATGTCTTCATATGTCTGTGTGTGTCCCTATGTCTTCATATGAACATCTAATGCACTGTGTGTTAACTTCATATGCCTTCACCTGTAAACTGATTGAATCTCTCAACAAAGCCAGCTCCTAAATATACAGAAGTTATTCAACAGGTCAGCTGCAGTCACCTTTTTTGCAAGATAAGTGAGAACTGTTGATTAAAACGAATGAAATATCATATTAATCCATTACCAATACAAATGCTTTGATCCTTGTCTTCACTTCCGGAACTCGAAGTCTGATTATCATCGTAAACCATTTTAACATTCTCATTCTCATTGTTGTCGATCTGTTTTTCAATGGGTTTATCCATATTAGTTTGGACAATATCGAAAACTTTATTATCGAAAATCCTTAACAATGACAAATTCAATAAAATTATAGATAGATAAATCAAATTTCAAAAACAATCACAAATTGAAAAACAAGATCAATATTAAATCATCATCAATTATGGGATTTTTAGATTTTGTAACTCCCAATTAATGATATGGGAGTTACACAAAATGATAAAATTACTTAATTACCCTTGTCATTAATATATTAGATGTATGTGAACCTAAAGAAAAGATTGATTTTTATTGGTTGAGCTTGGTTAACAAAGTTAACACAATAATCTTGGTTAACATTTGAACCAAACTCTCTTTCTCTCTCTCTCTCTCTCTCTCTCTCTCTATATATATATATATATATATATATACTATATTATAAAGCATTTGGCTAAAACTTTTAAAAATAATTTTTTATTTATAAAGTACTGTTTATTGATGCATATTACTTAATATTCAAGATTACAAGTAGGATATGCATGAGTACATCTTACTAAAACTTCATGTTTGAATTTGTGTAACTAACTGCGGATAAACATAATTGTTGGTCCCTTGAGGGTCTACAAGATAAGTAAAACAGTTTGTAGAGGGGGAGGATGAATACAAACACAATATTTTCAAAATTTAAATGTATATTGATAGAAAAGATCAATACAAATTTTACAAGATTGTTTGCGGAAAAATAAGGTAAGAAAACCTATCTAAACAATCTTTAGTTACACACGAATTCTTAGCAAATGAGAAAAGAAATGTTGTAAAGAAAAGTTCTTTTACTTAAAATAGAAAATGCTTAAAGTAAGAATTAGGTTTAGAGAGTGAGTTGCGCACGCTCTGCATGGAGAAGAAACACTTCTATTTATACCCAATGCATTAAATGTTCATTTAATGCAATATGGTAGGGTTAGAGTGTGTGTCAAGCCTTAAGATGAATGTTTGTCCTTTGCTACAGTGAATAGTACAAAAAACACTATTCATGAGCAGACATCCTTACCTAAAGTTGGTGGGCAATAGAGCCGACTAGTCGGCTCCGTACCGGACTAACTATTAGAAAGGGTATGGTTTGTCCTTTGTGTACATACGGACAAGACAACAACAATCATTCTTGGCAAGCTTTCTTTGATCGCTGAATGCTGGAATAACCTGGAGGTCTCTTCAGCATTCGCTGAGGCTTGAGCAGTCTTCACACATATGTAGACAGACTTGTAATCACTGAGTACCGCTTCAGATCATGTACTCGCCAGTCTCTAATCTTCAGTTTCAGTCTTCAAACTTGACTGAAGGTTCTTTGGTGTGAGTGTCGTCTTCTTGAAGTATCGCTGTCTCTGATTGAATTACAATACAAGTTCTTCAGCTATAACTGAACTGGTTCAGTGACGATTGCTGGAACTGAAAAGACAGAAACATAAATACAATGTATAAGTGAAAATGGATTATCATCAAATCACTGAGAGAAAGGATCAACAATAATCAAATACATGATAAACATTATTTTAAATATATAACATCTAAAATATAATTAAGATAATCATTAAGTTTTAACAGAATGTTTAATTATTATCTTTATAAAAAACTATATAATTATTAAATCTAAATTAAATAGTTAATTTGATACTAACATCGATTTATTTATTTTCAAATTCATATTTCATTAAGAAATAAAAACATTACCGTTTTATTAAAACCATATAAAATCGCATTATATCAATAGAGACAAATAACAAAAACTAAACATTAAAATCGAGATTTATCTCGTTGTATTATGCGAGTACCCTTCTAGTATATATTATAAGGGCCCATTTAAGTAAAAACACTTATTATTTTGTGGTAACCGTGAGATCCAATATGAACTACTAATTTGAGATATTTAATGATATTTTTAGATAAGCTAAAGGGGTAATGTAGCAATTCTATTTTTGACAACTAATCAAAATATTTAACTAAATTTTTTAGAAAAAAATATTTAATTAAAATTAGTTTCCTAGTATATCAATTACCTAATATACATCGTATTTTAAGGACGTTTGTGAATAAAAATATATCATAGTGATAACATTCACAATGTTTCACATGTATCGCAATGTATTATCTTTGTTTTATGAAATGTATCATAATGTGCATTTTCGTTATTTTTATTGCTTTACAAATGGTATCATATTGAGCATTTTGTATGTATATCTGGATATCACAGTGAATTTGTAGGTATCACAATGTGTATCTTGTGTTTACATAAGTTTCATCGGAATAAGGTTTGCCGAATAAGATTCGCCGGAGAGAGGAAAGAGAAGAGATGAGAGATAATATTTATAAAATATTTAAAATGCTCTTAATTAATATTTTAAGTTAAAATTACCAAAATTATTAATTTACTAATTTAACCATTGATTTGTGGTTGTGATTGGATCTCACAGTTACCACAAACAAAACAATTCTCATTTGATTAAGCCTATATATATATATATATATATCTTTACAATTATAGGTATATCAAGATAATGATTTAATACACAAAATATATGGCGAATGATCCTGTGAGAAGAGAAGTTTTTGTGAGACGCGTAAAAAGAAATTTGAAGCGTTGATCACTTTTAATCTCATGTCCATCCATAAATTGCGTTTTTTAGAGGAGAATTAATCTGATGCACCTCGTTAGTGTTTACATTAAATTAGAATTGATTCAAGAGTGGAAATCTCTTGTGAGCATTTTTCACCATAATCTTTCTTCTCACCGGAATCCAACTCTAAAATATGTAAAATATATAACCATAGAGTGTCGGAAGGTACATACATTGTTCCTTAATCGGTGGTGGATGAGAACCTTCGACAATGTACGTTTTATACTAAAAAAGTAACATGATGACATCGAGAATTTAGAAAAATAAGTTGGTCGTTTTATGTGATGAATTGCATGCATATTCCAAAATCGTGATTATTTAGATGAAAAAACATAAATCGACACAATAATAATAGCATGAGGTCACATTCACATATATATAAAAAGTGGTATATATTGTTCCGTCCTTAAAAGGAATATTTGCACATGTCATTTATTGCAATAGAAATTGTATATTGACAAAAATTAGTTGAGGTACAATTCAACAAGATGACTCTTGTGTCATACTTTACACTTTACTCCCACGATAAAAAAAAACATAAATTATATATTGACAAAAATAATTATCTATATTTAAAACTGTGTGTTGTTCAATTGTGGACATTTATTTTTGGACGAAAGAATGTGCCATTTTTATCATTAGAAATAATAATGATTTAGAAAATACCAATAATTCATATAAAACCGTTTTATTAGATTATTCTTATACGAATAATCAGTCAATAATTATTTTTAAAATTAATATTATCTACCATATCATTTTTACATAACATTGTTAATCCAATCTACCTTTAATATATAGGTTGACATCATTTGGGATTGCATGATGGCTATTCGGAGTAACACTCTATGTAAATAGATATAAATCAATTGACTTTCCATCTCAGCTTAGGTTTATGTTTTTCAGTACCGTTTTAAACTTTTAGGGTTTAAACAAATTTTTTCAGAACCATCAATATTGGAATAAAAAAACTCATGTTGGTTATAGCTTGAGATCTTATTTCTGTTTTAGAGATAGAAAAATGTTTAAGACTCATACATTCAATATTATGTAATAAGAAGTCAATAATGTATGAAAAACCAAGGGTAGTTTTGAAACCTTAAATATAGATATAAGTTGGACCGCCTCATATGTTTGCTAAATTTTTTTCCAGAAGTAGGAGTTTTCTTAATTAATAACAAGAAATTTACTATATCCTAATGCAAAAATAGAATTCATAGGGGATTAATAAATAAAAAGTCAGTAGGAGATGAATAATGGAGAATATATCAAGGTTCTGTAGATAAGTAGTTTTAGACTTTTGTACTAAATAAAAAACTTATAGACGCACTAAGCTTATAAATGAAAGCCCAATTAACTTTTTTTCATATTTTATTTTCCAATGTAATTACTTAATACATGTTTGAACCTTTAAAATAATACAAAATTCTTTTTGGATCTCATTAGATACTAAAAAAATTGTATCTATTTTATTCACTATTTTCTTTTACTACACTGCTATATACTATAAACTTTTGGGCTTTATTTCTTGTGGGTCCTGGGCGTATGCCCTACCCGCCCTCTCCCGAGAACGGGCTGAATTGACTGAATAGTTAATTCATTAACAAATTCGTTTTTAGTTTTTTTAGACCTCATTTTTAAGATAATCAATTTTTATATAGATGTTTTATGTCTTTATGTAAAGATTGATTCTTACGGAAAAAAAATCCTTATGCATATATGTAAAGATTCTTAGGTAAAATTTGAATCATTACACGTATACATAAGGATTTTTACGCAAAAATTTGAATCTTTATGCAAAAAAATGAATCCTTGCATAAAAATATGAATCCTTATGGAAAAAAAATCTTTTTTCTTTTTTAATCTAAAAATCGAGTTTACACAAATGCGTAAGACATTTATATAAACTGTGACTAAAATGGAAATTCAATTAAAAAGTTGGCTTAAAAAGCAAGGGTAAGAACACGACAGTTGTTTGGATCATCGATTGGAGGTCGGGAGGTTGTACAATCTCTGTCGAACTGAAAGAATTCGGCAACACATTTGGTCAATGCGCATTTGAGTTGTTTTGTCTATTCCCGAAGATTGTATGATCAGATTGTCTTGATTTTTGAATAGTAGTTCGATAACATCTAGATCTATGTTTACAACGGTTGGATCGGCCATTGAAAGTCCATACGTTGTGCATACTCATCCAAATGTGGACAATGGTGAACTTATGTACGACAATGTGGTATTCTGAAAAAGAAAATGAACTTTGTAGATGCAGTAATCGGATCCTCAAGGATTTAAAAGGTGAACTGGATTCTTTCCGCTTGGTGATAAAAAGTAGACGTGCATTCCTATTCCGGTGGAGATGGCTAAGGCTGCGATGAAAGTTTTCATTTTTGGTTTTTGAGCTAAAAGGAAATATTACTTAAATATATTTTTTAGGGGGAGCTACTGGAATGTTTTTAATAAATGTTTTTGGAAATTGAATTGATTTCTGAAACGATTATATTTTCTAAGTAGGCATTTTTTGAGATTTTACTTGCGTAATTTCTCGTCTACATAACTCCAATATATGTTTCAGCTATTCTTCAAACTGTTATTATCACGTCTCTCAAATGAAAATCATTTTCGGTGATAATACACTCGTTTGTATTCAAAGTTGTTTTCTAAATTTTTTTTACTTTGATTGATACACATTTCATTATTATTTGATAATCTGATTCTATAAACTTGTTCTTACAGATCTTCATTCATTTTTTCCACATGCATTGAATAATCCGCTTGATCATCATTCCTTGTTGATTGTGCTTAAAAGCTACATATCTTGATCAATTTTTATCTGATTTTTATTTGAGCTTATTTGCAATAATATTTTGATCAATCATTTGTGATCATTTGAACTTCCACTGTAAATTTTAAGAGGGACTGAGTGTTTTAGAGAAATACCTCAATGAAATGTCAGAACCGACAAACATACCCATGAGGACAACCATATCTGATTAAGCTTAAACATTAAAAGGGTTTGTATGCAAAACTTAAAATGAAAATGAGAGGGGTAATTGTTGTGAGCCAAAAGAATTGATGAGAGTTGTGTCAAGATTAAAAGATCAAAAGAATCCTATTCTAGCCTCTATAATCAAAGCAAACCACGAAATCTATTAGTTCTCATTTATTTCGAGACTAATATTGAAAAAGGCAAAGCTCATGCCAATTCTTGTCACAACCCCACCAGCTACTCATTTATATCTTAAAAGATAAGTGTTTCAATAACACTTGGGGCACGCAGCTCACAACCTATCAGTTTCTCATTCAGAGAAAACTGATATTGAAAAAGAAGGATAAATGTCCCCCCATTCAAGTCTTTTTGATCACAAATTGAGTCTTATAAATTTGTGTAGTCCACACGGTTTATCTTTTTGAGCCTAAACAGAAGCACTAGTTGCTTTATTTTTCTACACTACACAAATTTTACAATTTATATGTTATTTTGCCGTAACATTCATAGATATAATTTTTATAAGATATCGATTATTTAATTGAAGTCCTGGTGAGATGAACCTCAAAAAGTCTCATACGAATGTACTGAATATATATTTGTTATATTTACAGGCCAATCTTTTTATAAGATTGTTAACAATTTCATAAGTTGAAATTGGTTATTTTCCCATCTTCTTAATTTGAAAAGATTATACAAGTGGATTTGAAAAGATTTGCTTACAATTTTATGAATTGACGGCATACGCTGAAAATTTCATTCATTCTGGTGTATGATGCAAATGCTTCTCATTTCATCATAAGGGGAAGTATTATATAATGAATGAAATAATAAATTCTGAAGATCAGGAATCAGCAAAAGACTTAAAGGAGTGTGAATGCAACGACTGAAGATTATTCTTGTGCTACAATGTTTGAGGGAAGTTGAATGTGAAGATCTCATCTTAACAAGAGTTTACTGAAAGAGATTTCTCAATGAGAAAAATGTTTGTAATGAAGAAAATGTTAATGATTGTTATTCTGAAAAGGTTCTTTGAAGATCATATATTGAAGATTATTTCTGAAGACTGTTGTTGTTACAGTTTTTCTTTGCTGAATCATTTGTTTAGTGTCTTGATCAACTTTTGCACCCTGTGCTTCTTTTTACGACTGATATTTTCGTAGTTGTTAATCAAACCTCCCAATTTTAGATAAATCAAATCCCTCGTTTCGCCATCTGAAATTAGTTTTTATAGACTGGACTTTTGAAGAACTTTGCAAAGCTTTCTATGTGGGAACAATATCTGGTACTTTATCATTATTACTTGTTACGAGACGACAGTAGTTCAAGGTGTATACTTGCGTCGAGTTCTATTTTTGTGTTGAAATCTAAGGTTGAATAAACCGACGAGCAAGTTTATCTGTAGCTAGTTACACAAATTCAAACTGTAACACACCATACCACACATTGCATGTAACAAATATTTCATATGAAAGAAATACATGTTTATATAGAACTCAGGTCCCTTAGTACAAGAAATTACCAAACAGAATACACGTCCCAAAAATTCAAAATATATTTCTTGTACTAATCTACGTTCATCAATCAAAACTATACATTATAAACAAATCTTCATGTAGAAATGCATATAGGAAAATATCACAATTTTCCCTTCCCCTTACCGTCCGTACCTCCTGCAATACATATTTAAAATCACAAAACGAGGGTTAGACCGAAAGGTCTAGAGAGTTACCCTATTTATGTTATTGCAGAGTGAAAAATCACCAAAACTTTGTACAAAATAACCTTTTATATATATAACAAATATATAAACAAGTAAGAACACAATATTAATATCATTCACCTTCCAAGCTAATAATTTATGCTTGTAAATAATATATCAACTTTAAACAGGTTTATATTAACCAAATTAACATAATGCCACTTTTAAACCTTTTTCTATTCAAGCAAGGTTTATATAAAGTTTCAGGCCAAACCTGTTATCCCCTTCTCTATAACATTCAGACTATGATTTCCAATAAGAACTATGATCCTAAATCTTTAAATCACAAAGAAATAAAGATTCCAGACCACAATAATCTTAAGGGATATGATAGTAAGAGTTATATTATATAACACACACATACAATTATCACCCTTATATCCAAATGTACACCTCTCCTTAATATGTCACCCTTATCCCATGGTACACCTCTCCTTGATATGTCACCCTTATCCCATGGTACACCTCTCCTTGATTGCCACCCTTATTTCCTCATCAAAAATATTTCACAAAACAATTCCATTTAGACCGCAATCAATGGAATTACCAGTTCAATATCATCTTTATCAAAATTCCCATTTTATATATATAWAAACAATTATATATAAATCATGTACAAGTCATAATGCAAATCCGGTCAACATAGACTTGGCCGACTTCATCTCCGGTCAAGTCTTGACCGATTTACCAAATCCGGACAACACATCGCCCAAGGTCTGTCCGATTTAACACTTAAGAGATTCAACACTTTTTGTCCGGATAACAAACCCGGACAACACATCGCCCAAGGCTTATCCGATTTAAAATAAACCGACTACCTTATAGTCGTATTCCTACTTCTCCGTTCAAAATACTTGATATAAACTCAATGATCATAAATCGCTCAACGTTTGACTGGTTTAAGACTAAACCGCTTGATACTTGCTCGATTTAAGTCTAATCCGAAAATACTCACCAAGCGGTTTATTTTATAAATCGCTTAAGCCTAAACCGGTTTAGGGTTTAAATCGCCCAACCCTTGTCCGGTTTATGGCTAAACCGCTTATGCCTTGACCGGTTTAAGGCTAATCCGCCTAACACTTGTCCGGTTTAAGACAAATCCGGACAACACTCCATCGGATAACTTTTAAATTAAAAGTAAAGTTCTATACTCAATTATACAATTATGAAGACTTTAAAAGTAGTAAGAATCACTCACCTTATGCAACTTCCTTTTGAAAACCAACTTGATCTTTAGATAAGAAATAATCCGGTCAACTCTTTTTCTTCTAAATCACTCAACTTTTCTCAAAAATAGCAAGAAGATTTAATGGAGGCTTAACCTCCCTTTTATATACCCTTACCAAACAGGAAGGTCAGCTACCACATGTAGCCTTCACCCACATGCATGTTTTCATATAAATCATCCATGCATCCATGTAACCCATATACACATACACATGCATCTTCACATATACATATGCACACCTTATGCATGTAATTTATCATATATAAAATTATACCCACATACTTCATGCATACTCATTTATGCATATAATTTCACATACTAGCATGATTAAATATAACAATTTATCATGCTATCAGGTAAACACATAACAAATAATCACATAATATTTACCTCAGGTGATAACCAAGATCCAATTATCACATCATCTACCCCTCAAAAGAATTCTGTCCCAGAATTCCTTTAATTAAAGAGCCAATGGTACTCTGATCTCATCTTTGACTCCAATTCCCATGTCGCTTATAGTCCTTTGTGAAATTTCCATTGAACCTTAACCAGGCTTACCTCTTTGTTTCTCAACACCCTGATCTTTTGATCGATAACGTCTTCCGGTGTTTCCACAAAGTTCAGTTTACTGTCCAATTTAATCTCTGGCATTGGTATAGCTAGATTCGGATCGGCCAAACATTTCCACAGATTCGATACATGAAAAGTGTTGTGAATCAGACTCAGCTTTTCCGGCAGCTCTAACTGATGTTGTTAGGACTGAGAAATCAGTATTAATTGTATTCGTCTTGAAAGTTTATAAATAGTGTAATTGTAAAAGTCAGCGTGTTTGACTTTTCTTTAGAGGTTTGACTTTGACCTTGTCTTTGTTAGGTTGACCATATAAATATAGTTTAATCTTTGTAATTAGTGTAGGAGATGAGCTAATTGTAAAACTCCATTGATAATTGAGAGTTTGACCAGAGCTTACATGTTTGACTTTCTCTCTCAATATTCATCATAATGTTCTTGAATGTTTATCTTAAATCTGCCATGGATAGAGCTTATTGAAGAATTGATCAGTGTTATTATGGACACACAATTGGTATCAGAGCAGGATGCAAGAAATCAGATTGAAGGAATCGATCAGATAAGTTTTTTTTAATTTCTGAATTTTTTTGTTCTTCGTGTTTTTGATTTTTTTCTTCTGTTTGATCCGATTTTCTCATAAAATCTTGTGTTTTTGCGTTAAAAACAGGATCAAAATGCTCGAAATTGCATTGTGAATTTTTGTTATTCACAAACTTTTATGTTTTGATCGATTTTAATCAAGATTTAATCGGTTTTTGGTTTTTTTTTTTAATTTTTTTTCATGTTCTTGATTTTTTTAAAATCAGTGTTTTTGATCCAATTTTTGTTAAATTTTTTTTGTTTTTGTGTTTTTGTGTTTTTGATAGTGTTTGATCTGGTTTTATTTTTGTTTTCTTTATTTTTTTTGTTAATCCGCCTGATTTTCTTTAAAGCCCAAGTCAATTTTTTTTTCAAGCCCATATCCCTGGCCCATTTTTTTTTGAACGGTATCATCTTCAAGAGTTCAAGTTGTGTCTCAATCGATTGGTAAACCGTATGTTAATTGGATTAGAAGACAAGCGATATTCATATAAACTGTGTGAAGCTTAAGCGGATAAGAAGAACACCGGAGACTGCTTAATCGGATTCCTTGAACGGAGAGGTACACCGGACGATTGCAGGTAAGTCGATTTTTAGGTTTAATTTTTGAGCGGTATTCATCCTTCACCGGACATGTTTCAAGCAGTATTCATCTACACCGGTCACTACTTGACCGGATTAGAGCTCTGATTCGGTAAGCAGGTAAGATTTCTTGATATTCATGTATACCGATCATTTAAGCGGACTAGGGCTTAATTTTTCAATATTGAGCGGACTTCTAATCCGCTTGATTTCACTTATACAGATTCCAATTTTATTTTGAAGTGTTCTGTCYGGTGTAGTCTTTAACAGTGCTACATAGATTGATTTTATGTTGTCCGGTGTAGACACATGCTTCCAATTGTGACAGGTTTATCATTCAAGTTGTGTCCGGTTTAAGCTTCATGCAGTAATAGTATTTTGTTTAGCAGCTGTCATATTTCAAGTGTCAGATTTATTTGTGACAGGTTCATCTCAAGTAACCAGCAATTTATTCAACGGCTTAACCAGCGGATAAGCTTCATGCAGTGTCAAGTTTAACAAACTGTTGTGTATTGTTGTGCTGTATATTGACTGCTATGTTGTGCTGTGTATTGAGCAGCTTTCTTGATAAAGTAAATAGTGTACAGTTGTGCTGTTATTGACAGGTTGTCAAATTTATAGTGTGCGATTTAGTGATGGTGAGCATATTAACCAGAGGATAAAAGTAGCAATTTAAACAGCAGTGAAGATTTATATTTTAATTGTGTGTTTGTTTAACTTCTTGCAGTTGACAGGTATAAATAATCTCATACATTTGATTGTGATCTGAGTTTAAACACAGGTTCATATTTGACAGGTTCTTTGTAGTTATCAGTGTACAAGTTTACATAAATCTATTGGGGTTTGATTTCATCGCACAAGGTTTGATAGGATTTGGTCTAAAATTGTTCATCCCCTGTTCAGATTTGGTCTAAATCGTTTGCTACTGTTTCTTGATCTAATTTGGTATATTGCTCAGGTAACACTTTCTGAGCTTGAGTATCTGTTTGAGTTTGAGTTAGACGTTGTTGGTGAGGCTGTTTTCTATATTAAGACTGTAATAGCAATTCAATTACAGCAATTCAAAATCTGTTTTTAAGTTCCATCTTGCTGTTTCTTTGAGGACTGGAATAATAGCCCAGGTGGGACAAAGTGAAAAGAGTGTAGTTTTGAAGCCGTTGCTGTTTGATTTTGAGATTCTGGAAGTGTGAAGCCCGTAGGCACAGACTGCTGTTTCTTCGAGGAACCTGTTAAGTTTTTTTTAAGCTGTTGATGTGGAAACAGCAGCAAAACAGTGAACAGACTGCAGCAGCAACAACATTTGACAGATTCTTATGTTGTCCGGTTTAATTTCTTACATTGTCCAGTGTAAATCTCATGCATTAACAGTGACTGACTGTTTCTTTAAGGAATTTGTAGATTTGAAGCAACAGCAACAACAACTAATTTGCAGATAAGGATATAACAGATTTGAAAGGTTTTAAGGCATAACAGCARCTTGAGCAGTAAGAAGGCTTAGAAATCGACAGCAGCTCATTTGTAGTTACTCAGTAGCCCGGGACAAAGAAGGAACCTGTTTAGTGAGCAGTTGTTGGTGTGGAAACTACAGTCCACAGCGGAGAAGACAGTAGCAACAGTAACAACATTTAGTTGCTGTTGTTTTTTTTTAATTTGAATAACCAAGAAGTGTGCAGGGCTGTGCAGGTTGTAGAGACAGAACAAGAACAGCAGCATTGTTGCTTCTTGCCTAACTGCAGCAGGGACAGGTTTTTGATA
>NW_020201329.1:8476-9905 GCF_001531365.2 Cynara cardunculus var. scolymus | reverse complement strand
TTTTTGAGTGAATTTGAATTCATTGCTGCTGATTTGTGTTGTGTTTGTTGTGTTTGACAGCAGGTGTCTGATTTAAGATAGTGTGCAGAAAGGTTAGTGCAGCAACAGTTTTGACAACCGTGACTGTCAGATTTGAGAAGATTGCTGTTTTATTCCTGTCAGACTGTAGCAGCAACAGCAACAACATTGGACATTTATCTGTAACAGCAACAAGACTGAAACAGCAGCAGATTTAGTAAACTGGTTTGTAACAGAAAGTTTTTTTTTGACAGCAACTATTGTGAAAGCATCATCAGCAGTGTGCAGGTTTAAGGCTGTTTTGAAGCTGTTACATAGTTAAACAGCAGGTCACAGTTTGAAACAGCAGCAATTAGACCGTTTTTACACAGCAGGTTTAAACTGTTTTTACAAGTTTGAGCAGGCTTAACAGCAACTACATTTTGACAGGTTTAAACTGTTTTTACATGTTTTTGTTTTAAGCAGCTATGTACAGTGTTTAAGCAGGTCTTGATTGTGGTATTGATTTGTCAATAAGAACAGCAACTGCTTCATTTTCTGCAAGTAGCAACAACAAACAGTGTGCAGCAGCCTGTGTTAAAGAAAATTGTTTTGACAGTATTCAAAGACTGTTAAGCTTGTGTAGATTAGGCTGGTTGTTAAATATTTGTGAGGGTTTTACTGTTGTATGTACATCAAGTTCAGGATTTGAGGACTGTCAAGACTAAAACAGTAGTCTTGTTCTTAACAAGTGTGTAGGACTGAAACAGCAGTTCACAGGTTTAAGTTGAATTTTAGTTGTTTGTGGAGACTGTTTTGTTTAAGCTGACTGTTTTGACAGCAACTACACACTTTATTGTACCAGTTGAGACATAAGACAGTTGTGCTTGACTGTTTTGGTTTTGTTATTTTGACAGCAGCAGGATTTCACAGTTTTGATTGCTGATTTGAGTTTGAGTTGAAAGCAGTTGTTATTTGACACAAGTTGTTATCGCAAAAGTGATTGATACGAGGGTGTGAGAAGTGGATCCATACTAGAAGCTTTCAAGTGACTTTTGGATAGATTTTCTAGAGCAGATAGATATTTCTTTAAAATTGTAACTTCTGTATTGTATTTGGGCTTGGATATGTGTGATTTGGACTTAAAGTCAGAATTTTGGACTTGGATTTTTGTTGGACTGTTTTTGATTTCTTAGATTGTTGGTGTTTAGATTTTCTTTTTGGATCATTGTATATTTGTTTTTGCGTGTGTTTTTCAGTGTTTGTGTTTTTCGGTTTCTTTTTTAGCTTAACTGTTCGTATTTTTTTTTATCTGATTTCACTGCATAGATCCTTATCTGATCAATTTTTTTTAAAAATGGCAGTTGTATCTGAAAACTTCAGAGAGATAATTTTTGCTCTGGAAAAGAGAGTTGAAGGTTATAAGGAGGAA
>NW_020201329.1:0-5006 GCF_001531365.2 Cynara cardunculus var. scolymus | reverse complement strand
CAGATTTTTCTTTCAAGTCTGAATACAAAGGGGGAGAATGTTAGGACTGAGAAATCAGTATTAATTGTATTCGTCTTGAAAGTTTATAAATAGTGTAATTGTAAAAGTCAGCGTGTTTGACTTTTCTTTAGAGGTTTGACTTTGACCTTGTCTTTGTTAGGTTGACCATATAAATATGGTTTAATCTTTGTAATTAGTGTAGGAGAGGAGCTAATTGTAAAATTCCATTGATAATTGAGAGTTTGACCAGAGCTTACATGTTTGACTTTCTCGCTCAATATTCATCATAATGTTCTTGAATGTTTATCTTAAATCTGCCATGGATAGAGCTTATTGAAGAATTGATCAGTGTTATTATGGACACACAGATATGCTACTGGCCCAATTCGCTTACATATTCTGAATGGCCCCACAAACCTCGGACTGAGCTTTCCTTTATTTCCAAATCTGACGACACCCTTCCATGGCGAAACTTTCAACATCACAAAATCACCTACACCAAACTCAATCGGCTTTCGACGATTATCAGCATACCTTTTCTGGCGATCTTGTGCTGTTCTGATTCTTTCGCGAATCTGTTCGATCTTCTCAGAAGTTTCTTGGACAATTTCGGGACCCGTCAGCTGTCTTTCACCTACCTCATTCCAACACAACGGCATTCAGAATTTATGTCCATATAATACTTCATACGGTGTCGCTTGGATGCTGGAATGGTAACTGTTGTTATATGCAAACTCTATTAATATGATTTTCCCATGATCCCACGAAGTCAATAATACAACTTATTGGCAGAAAATGCGTAGATTTATACAGACGATCAACAATTACCCAAATCGCGTCATACCCCTTTGGAGTTCGAGGAAATTTCATGACGAAATCCATTGTAATGTGATCCCATTTCCATACAGGTATCTCTAAAGATTGAAGACTTCCATACGGCTTTTGATGTTCAATCTTAACCTGTAAACATGTCAGACACTGTTCCACATATCTAGCTATGTCTTTCTTCAATCCTGACCACCAATAAAAAGGTTTCAAATCTCTATACATCTTATTGGTGCCTGGATGAATAGAGTATCGGGACTTATGACTTTCATTTAATATAGTGTTTCAGATATCTCCAAAACATGGTACCCAAATTCGCCCTTGAAAGCACATTAGTCCTTCGTTATTCTGTTTCAAGGTTGAAATCATTTCACCCCACTTTTCTGTCTTAACAAATTCTTCTTTTACAGCTTCTTGTTGACATCTCTGAATTTCCTTACGAATGTCAGGGATCAAATTCATTCTCATTGCTACAGCTTTAATGGTTCCACTATTTTCTTTCCTGCTTAAAGTGTCAGCCACTACATTAGCTTTTCCCGGGTGGTAGAGGATTTCACAATCATAGTCATTAATCAGTTCAATCCACCGACACTGTCGTATATTTAATTCTTTTTGGCTGAACAAATGTTGCAAACTTTTATGATCAGTATAAATCTGACATTTCGTTCCCATAAGATAGTGTCTCCAGATTTTCAGAGCAAACACCACTGCAGCTAATTCCATGTCATGGGTTGGATACTGTTTCTCATGATTTTGCAATTGTCTTGATGCATAAGAAATAACTTTTCCTCTTTGCACCAGAACACATCTTAAACCTAATTTTGAAGCATCGCTGTAAACCACAAAATCTTCAGATCCATCTGGTAATGTCAATACTGGTGCGCTGCAAAGATGATCTTTTAATAGTTGAAAAACTTCTTGCTGTTCTCCTTCCCACTAGAATTTAATGTTCTTCCGGGTCAATTTAGTCAATGGCACAACTATCTTAGAAAAGTTCTGAATGAACTTACGGTAATAGCCGACCAATCCCAAAAAGCTTCGAACTTCAGAAGGATTCTTCGGAGCTTCCCATCTTGTAACTGCTTCTATTTTCATTGGATCTACTTTTACCCCTGATTCTGAGATGACGTGACCCAGAAATTGGACTTCTCTTAACCAGAACTCATATTTAGATAACTTTGTGTACAGTTTTTCTTTCTTCAATAATTCTAATATCAGACGAAGATGTTTTGCATGATCTTCTTCAGTTTTAGAGTATATAAGAATATCATCGATAAACACAATAACGAATTTATCAAGATATTCCTTACATACCCTATTCATCAAATCCATAAAGGTTGCGGGCGCATTAGTTAAGCCGAATGGCATAACTAAGAATTCATGATTCCCGTACCTAGTTCTGAATGCTGTTGTGGCAACATCTTTGTTAGGATCCAAGCGCTTACCACTACGCCAAAAGCAATTGTTGGTGGAGAAGGCGCAACTTATTTTCCTTATAACGTAGCAGCCAGCGCCACATTTCGATTTAGGAAGATGTTGGTCAATGACCCAACAATCCCCCCAGCATCTGCCAGCACTAACAAGATATTCACTAGAAGTCAATGGCTGCACAGCATGCCTTTCGCATCATTATGCACACCATGGGATTTGAATCCGTGACCTGCTCTGATACCACATGTTAGGATCCAAGCGCTTACCACTACGCCAAAAGCAATTGCTGGTGGAGAAGGCGCAACTTATTTTCTTATAGCGTAGCGGCCAGCGCCATGTTTCGATTTAGGAAGATGCTGGTCAATGACCCAACAATCTTCTTCCCTGACTTTGAGCTGATGATACCCTGACCTTAAATCAATCTTGGAGAAATAACTTGCTCCCACCAATTGGTCGAACAAGTCATCAATCCTTGGTAAAGGATATTTGTTTTTGATTGTCAACTTATTTAGTTCACGATAGTCTATACACATTCGCATGGACCCATCTTTCTTCTTGACAAATAAGACCGGAGCACCCCAGGGTGAAGTGTTGGGTCTAATAAATCCTTTGTCAGTCAAATCTTTCAACTGTACAACCAATTCCTTCAATTCAGATGGAGCTAACAGGTATGGTGTCTTTGTTACTGGTGCAGCTCCTGGTACAAGATCAATTCGGACCTCAATGACTCTGTCTGGTGGTAATCCGGATAAGTCTTCTAGAAAGACTTCCGGATATTCATTAACAATCGGGATTAATTCTTGCTTTCCTTTCTCTTTCTTCACATCAATTATGTAAACCAAATACCCTTGGCACTTCTTCCTAATACTTTTTTGAGCTTTCCTTACTGACAAAATACTGGTATGGTGATTCTGACGATCACCATAAATAACAACTGTTCCTTGGTCTGGTAGAGTAATTCTGATCATTTTTTTTATTACAAATAATACTAGCCTGATACCTTGTCAACCAGTCTATACCCACTACTACATCAAATTCYTTCATCGGCATAGGAAATAACCGAATCGGAAGTTCATAGTCCTCAATAACAATAVTACAGTTATTGWAYAYACTAGTWACAGTTTCYTGACTATTARCAGTATCAACTACTAATTCATCATCAAGTATCACADAATTCAGACATGCAGTTTGAGCAAACAATGGTGATACAAACGAAAAGTTTGCACCAGAGTCAAATAACACCTTAGCACGTATTGAATTCAGAAGGAAGGTACCTGCTACTACAACCGGTGATGCTTCTGCCTCGTTCTTAGTCATCTGGAAGGACCGCCCTCGTGCCCCTCCTTGCCCTCCTCTATTTACCCTAGGCCTTCCACGAGTACCCGACGTGTTACTCCTCATTGTTAACTGCGGAGTTCTTAACAAGGGACAATTCGGTCGAATATGATCCAGAGAATTGCAGTTAAAACACCTTTGATTAGCCGGGCAACTTCTGGATAGATGGCCTACTTCACCGCACTTATAACATTTTATTGGGTCCATCTTACATTCACCCTGATGAACTTGTCGGCACTATGAGCAGACTTTCTCACTTATCTTCTGTTCAGATCTGTTATCATATATTATCGATTTCGGTCCTCGAAAAGATGAAGGCCCCTCCCATTTTCTTTTCTCTACAACCTTTCCTTCTGGCTGCCGGTTCTTATTTTGTTCGGTCACTTCAGCCGCATCTACTGTTAACAAAAAGGTATTGGGGTTCATAGCAATAACAAACTCTCTAATTGAGGGTTTCAAACCCCAAATATATCTTTCTATCTTTCTAGATTCTGTTGAAACGTAATGTTCAGCAAATCGAGAGTATTCAATAAATCTTTCGGTATACTCCCGAACTGTTCCATTTCCTTGTTCCAACTTTAGAAAATCTTCCTCCATTTGTCTAACAGCAATTTTAGGACAAAATTGATTCTTGAATCGGTCTACAAATACTGCCCAAGACAATGATTGTAAAACATCTGTTCTGGCCGATGATTCAACTTCCCACCAGAACAAAACATTTGATTTTAATACGGAAACAACAAATTGAACTTTATCTGTTTCTGGACACTGAATGGTGTTGAACACAAATTCCATTTCCTTGATCCAGCACACGGCTTTCACTGGATCCCTTTCTCCAGAAAATGTTGGTGGCTTACATGCCAAAAACATTTTAATATCTTATTCTTTGTTATGAGTAATCTATACCGAAGGACGAACTTCTACTCATTCTGTTTCTACCCTGGGTGGTATCCCCATGATAAAAGTCAAAGTTTCCCGCAACTTTCCCATTTCTTCAGCCAACATGTCCCTGGTTACATATTCAGGATGTGGCATGGATCTCTCCTGAACATTCCCAGAATGGGATTCTTCAGGTTTAGAATGAATTCCAGTTTGACCCCTTCCTTGAGATTGGCTTCTTCCTCTGCCTCGTCCCCTTGGTCTTCCTCGACCTTTGATTCCGGATGTACCAGTCGGAAGATTAACAGGTGACTCTTCCCTTTCTTCAGACTCTGGACGGGCCATTCTTTCAGATCTTCTAGTTCGGCTAGACACCTGCAGAGTTTAGTGTTAATAATCACGTATTCACATTCCCAAATATAATAAAGTATTTAAGTTCAAATGTGTACCCGTAAATTCATAATTACACTGGCCATATGTAATTAAAATTTACCTTACACACTGTTCTTTCAACCCATCATATTTATTTCCAATGG
>NW_020201328.1:67537-69032 GCF_001531365.2 Cynara cardunculus var. scolymus | reverse complement strand
GTCCTATTGGTAACCAGAGCCCCTCTGGTTCTAAAGGTAACCAGAGCCCCTCTGGTTCAAAGCAAATACTTGGTATTTCTTATCAAGTACTTTTCTCCCACCCAGAGCCTCTAGTTATATAAACTAGCGCCTCTGGATTCCAACATATTGAGATATCAATGTCTCAATCCTTGGTTTCTCGCATTCTCTCATCATTTCTTTCTTCTTAACCAACCAGAGTCTCTGGTTCCAAAGACCAGAGCCTCTGGTTCCCACCTTTAACTTGCTCTATATTATTTTCTTTACAACCAGAGCCTCTAGTTCTAAAGACCAGAGCCTCTGGCTTAAGATTCTTTGAAAGCAAGTCTTTACCATTTCCTTTCTAACTCCCTTTCATATTGTTTTTCAACCAGAGCCTCCGGTTCTAATGACCAGAGCCTCTGGTTCTACAGACCAGAGCCTCTAGACACCATCCATTGCTTTTGAATCTTATTTTTCCTTCCCCTTTGAAACCWGAGCCCCTCTRGTCCTCGCTCACTAAAATCATTTATATGACTAAGTGTCCATTCACCCAGAGCCTCTGGTTCCAAAGACCAGAGCCTCTGGTTTCCACCCTACTTACATTATATTGTTCTCACAACCAGAGCCTTTGGTTCTAAAGATCAGAGCCTCTGCCTTTTGATTCTTTGCAAGCTTTATCTTGATCATTTCATCTCATACTCCATTTCATCATTTAACCAGAGCCTCTGGTTCCAAAGACCAGAGCCTCTGCTTTCCTTCGCTTGCTTTACATTCTTTTCTCAACCAGAGCCTCTGGTTCTAAAGACCAGAGCCTCTGGCCTTGGTTTCATTGGTAGCAAGTCTTCATCATTTAATTTCATACTTCATTTTCTCATCCTTCACAACCAGAGCCTCTGGTTCTAAAGACCAGAGCATCTGGATTCAAAGTCTTTGCAACCAGAGCCCCTCTGGTCTCAAAGACTCATTTCTTTCCATAACCATATTTCATTTTTTTTTTCATCCTTCACAACCAGAGCCTCTGGTTTAAAGACCAGAGCCTCTGGATTCAAAGTCTTTGCAACCAGAGCCTCTCTGGTCTCAAAGACTCATTGCTCATTATACTTGACCATATTTCATTCTTTTTTCAATGCCTTTCACAACCAGTGCCTCTCGTTATATAGACCAGAGCCTCTGGTCATCCAAAATGTAAACTTTTTATTGTTTCTAGGGGGAGTTTTTACATTTCACATCATATCTCCATGCATCCTTTGAAGGGGAGCAAAAGTTTACATTTGTAAACTTGCATTTTCCATCTAGAGCCTCTGGTTCTACTATCCAGAGCCTCTGGTCCCATAAAATGCTACATATGAATATAATAYCAGACCTCCTCTGGTTTTATAAAATGGATTGACATACTTAACCAAAGCCTTTGGTTTATTAACCAAAGCCTCCACATCATGTCAATCCTACATCACTACTTGTCTTCATCGACATTTCAACCAGAACTCCTCTGGTT
>NW_020201328.1:64643-65577 GCF_001531365.2 Cynara cardunculus var. scolymus | reverse complement strand
TAAAATCACTATAATTTGGTTATTTACAAATAGATTATTAGTGTAATTGAGAGATCTGGGATCAACAGTAAGTAAGGACCCTTCGCTGGCAAAGAAAGGTTCAACATTGGGATGTATGGCTTCTTCGAATCATTTAGGACTTCGTCCAAGGAGAACTTTGTTTCATATTCATTCTATAGAGTTGGTCTGTTATTAGGACTTGAAGGTCTTCTTCTTCCACCTTTCTTCGGTGACGGCTTTGTTGGTACAAAGACGAATTTAGACATCTTCTTGATTAGCTCGCTGAGGATATCTTCAATTATCGGCTTGTGCCTAGACTTAGTAATGATTGCTGGAACTAAAAAGACAAAAACACTAATACTTCGAAAGGTAAAAGGGATTATCATCAAATCAATGAGAGGGAGGATCAACAATCTCCCCCGATATGATGATGACAAAGGAACATAAAGAAAATTGCTTTAAGGTTTAGTAGTAAGGAAAAGTTACATACAAAGTACATGTCCCTTTTAACTATTTTGGGATCTTTTTCAGTGAATAAGTCTTTACTTTATAAGTTTTCTTAAGATACATGTTTAAGAAAAGGTACAAGAATGGAAACTGAAACTGAAAGCATGTTCACTGACAGAGGATTGTCACTGACTGTAAGAGCATATTGGAACTCATAGACATGTGTCCCTATTACTCTTTTCATGGATCTTTTTTCAGTGAGGCTGATAAAATAATATTAATCAAAGGAAAATTACAAGTGTTCAGTCAATACATATATAGACTTATTACATATAAGTTGTACACTGAAAGAAAAGACATAGATAAATAAGACATACAACGAATGATAAACTTACAAGACAAAATTTCATAACTAATATAGGTCGCTTAAGTCGATGTAACCAGGTACTTCTTCTTCATGCATCTTTCGATGTAGAAATTCTCTTCT
>NW_020201328.1:49223-64153 GCF_001531365.2 Cynara cardunculus var. scolymus | reverse complement strand
ATAGGTCGCTTAAGTCGATGTAACCAGGTACTTCTTCTTCATGCATCTTTCGATGTAGAAATTCTCTTCTGATCTTGCAGTCTATCATTTCACCATATAAATCATTGTCCAACCAACATCTTAGATAGGCAAGCTGTTCCATGGGACAAAGATTAAACTCAGAAATTCTCTGGAAGTTGTGTTTATCTTCATAGTCAAGGAAAATAAATCCAAACTCAGGCTTTAGATGCATAGTGTTGGGTATGTAAGGACCCTTCGCTGGCAATGAAAGGTTCAACATTGGGATGTATGGCTTCTTCAAATCATTCAGGACTTCGTCCAAGGAGAACTTTATTTCATGTTCATTCTACAGAGTTGGTTCGTTGTTAGGACTTGAAGGTCTTCTTCCACCTTTCTTCAGTGACGGCTTTGTTGGTACAAAGATGAATTTAGACATCTTCTTGATTAGCTTGCTGAGGATATCTTCAATTATCGGCTTGTGCCTAGACTTAGTAATGATTGTTGGAAGTAAAAAGACGAAAACACTAATACTTCGAAAGGTAAAAGGGATTATCATCAAATCAATGAGAGGGAGGATCAACAATCTCCTCCTATGTGATGATGACAAAAGAAACATAAAGAAAATTGCTTTAAGGTTTAATAGTAAGGAAAAGTTACATACAAAGTACATGTCCCTTTTAACTATTTTGGGAAATTTTTCAGTGTATCAATGTTTACTTTATATGTTTTCTTAAGTTACATGTTTAAGAAAAGGTACAAGAATGGAAATTGAAACTGAAAGCATGTTCACTGACTGAGGATTGTCACTGACTGTAAGAGCATATTGGAACTCATAGACATGTGTCCCTATTACTCTTTTCGGGGATCTTTTTCAGTGAGGCTGATGAAATACTAATATTAATCAAAGGAAAATTACAAGTGTTCAGTCAATACATATCTAGACTTATTACATATAAGTTGTACACTGAAAGAAAAGACGTAGATAAATAAGACATACAATGAAAGATAAACTTACAAGACAGAATTTCATAACTAATCTAGGTCGCTGAAGTCGATGTAACCAGGTACTTATTCTTCAAGCATCTTTCGATGTAGGAATTCTATTATGATCTTGCGGTCTATCATTTCACCATATAAATCATTGTTCAACCAATATCTTAGATAGGCAAGCTGTTCCATGGGACAAAGATTGAACTCAGACATTCTCTGGAAGTTGTGTTTCTCTTCATAGTCAAGGAAAATAAATACAAACTCAGGCTTTAGATGCATAGTGTTGGGTATGTAAGGACCCTTCGCTGGCAAAGAAAGGTTCAACATTGGGATGTATGGCTTCTTCGAATGATTCAGGACTTCATCCAAGGAGAACTTTGTTTCATGTTCATTTTGCAAAGTTGGTCCCTTTTTAGGACTTGCAGGTCTTCTTCTTCCACCATTCTTCAGTGACGACTTTGTAGGTATATCGACAAATTTATACATCTTCTTGATTAGCTCACTAAGGATATCTTCAATTATCGGTTTGTGCCTAAACTTAGTAATGATTGCTGGAACTAAAAAGAAGAAAAACAGTAATATTTCGAAAGGTAAAAGGGATTATCATCAAATCAATGAGAGTGAGGATCAACAATGTTCCCCTATGTGATGATGACAAATGAACATAAAGATAATTGCTTTTAGGTTTAATAGTAAGGAAAGTAACATACAAAGTACATGTGCCTTTTTAGTATTTTGGTATCTTTTTCAGTGAATCAGTCTTTATTTTATAAGTTTTCTTAAGTTACATGTTTAAGAAATGGTACAAGAAGGGAAACTGAAACTGAAAGCATGTTCATTGACTTAAGATTGTCACTGACTGTAAGAGCATATTGGAACTCATAGACATGTGTCCCTATTACTATTTTCAGGGATCTTTTTTCAGTGAGGCTGATGAAATACTTATATTAATCAAAGAAAAATTACAAGTGTTTCAGTTAGTACATATCTAGACATATTACATATAAGTTGTACACTGAAAGAATAGACATAGATAAATAAGACATACAATGAAAGATAAACATACAAGACAAAATTTTATAACTAATCTAGGTCGCTAAAGTCGATGTCACCAGGTACTTCTTCTTCAAGCATCTTTCAATATAGAAATTCTCTTCTGATCTTGTGGTCTATCATTTCACCATATAAATTGTTGTCCAACCAATATCTTAGATAGGCAAGATGTTTCGTGGGACAAAGATTAAACTCAGACATTCTCTGGAAGTTATGTTCGTCTTCATAGTCAAGGAAAATAAATCCAAACTCAGGCTTTAGATGCATTGTGTTGGGTATGTAAGGACCCTTCATTGGCAAAGAATGGTTTAGATGGCTTCTTCAAATCATTAAGGACTTCGTCCAAGGAGAACTTTGTTTCATGTTCATTCTACAGATTTGGTCCGTTGTTAGGACTTGAAGGTCTTCTTCTTCCACCTTTTTTCAGTGACGGCTTTGTTGGTACATCGACGAATTTAGACATCTTCTTGATTAGCTCGCTGAGGATATCTTCAATTATCGGCTTGTGCCTAGATATTGAGTGCTAAATTGCTTTGGGGATCTCCAGCCATTCACTGTAGTCGTACTAACCTAGGTAGGAAGGATACTCTGTGACAGCTTCTAGGTTGTCTCTGGTGATGAGCATTGAGATGAGAAGTCCACCATCTTTTATCCATCTACTAATCGTGACATTTGAGATATGATGAGGACTTATACTCTTGTTAAGATGATCATCGCTCCACTTTCTTTCTCGGTCATTTAGCTTCATTGCCTTTACATGTTTAGCTTCGGCAATGGAAAGCAACTTAGCTTCAGCCATGACAATGTTCACCATCTTTATAGACCTTTTCTTTTGAAGAACTTGAGTAGCAAGAGCCTTGGACAACTTTATGTTGTCCTTAGTCTATTGTCGTTGAAGAACGAGTTCTTCCTCAGCCTTGAGTGCCTCGAGTCTTTCATCTTCAGACATGAAGTCAAACTCACCACAACTAGAGCTACGAAGAGGGATTTTTACTATAGTTTGGTCAGGTGACACCTTAAGTTGAGACATATGCTGATCACTAGGAACACTGGAGGTTGGGTTTTCAGATACCCATTCCTTTAGCCTACTGCATGTAGTAGAAGGGAGAGAAGAGAGTTGACAAAAAAAGTAACAAGAGCAAACATGGAAGATTCTGTACTTTGAGGCACAAGAGGTTTGTAGAGTACTGTGAGATTTCCTTCTTCAGCAACACCTTTGTCTTTCGATGTGTTGTTCGGGTTCTTTGTAGAAGTCTCCCTCTCTTTTTCTTTCTCTTTCTCCCCTTGGGATGCAGAATCCCAGAGAGAGACTCCTTTCAGAGCGCTGGCAGGTTTTTGGTATTGACTCGTGAAGTCGTCATCATCGTCGTCTACATTATCATCACCACCAAGATTCTTTCTAGTGTCAGGAAGGGTTGGAGAATCATTGTCATTTTCATTGTCATCGTCTTCATCATCTTCCATATCACCAACATTAGTTGCATAAATGATAGGAAGGTCTTCGTCACGAGCTTCAACATCAACTCTGAAGGCTTCATCAACGATCTCAGCTTCATTAGCTTCATGGGAGGTGATGGTTTCATCAACAACCTCAACTTCATTAACTTCAGCTCTAGGAGCATCACCTTCAGTTTTAGTTGTAGGGATAGCAGCAGCATCAAAATCTTTCTCCCCCTATTTGTCATCAATATGACTAGAGAAGAGGTTATCAAGACTTAGTGCTATGATGTTCATCCGCTACTCAAGCAGGGTTAATGATCGAGCCTGAAAAAAATCGACTTCGAGAGCCTGATCCAGTTGTAGGCAATTTGTCACTATAAAGGAGGGCGTAGTAGCTGAAACTCGACATTGAAGGAGCTCTAGTATCTGTTACAATAGCTCACAATTCCTGGCAAGCTAAGCATTCGGTTCATTGGCTTTGCTAGTTAGAGCAGAGATTGCTGTAGCGTTGGTGCGTACAACAACTTGCACCGTAGAAAGCTGTTCCTTGACCTCCTGAATGTCAGCTTTGACAGCTAAGAGGTCAACAAAAACTTCATCTTTGAGAGGCATGCCTTTATGGACTTCATCCATCTTTATGAAGAAAGTCTCTACGACGGGGAGTAACAGCTTCACGTTATCAGCCATATGATATTCCTCTTCCATGGTTGAAATTCCTTCGTCGCAAGGACCTGATATAGAAGATGTTTGAGCATAAGATAGCTCAGGGTTAGAAGAAATGAAGGGGTAGGATCGAGGATTACCTAAGGGTTCAATAGCACCATCTGAAGGATTAATGTTGGTTCTCTCCAGGTTGCCTTCGAGAGGATAGGCGTCCATTACCTGAGGTGTTTCGAGAGCAGCAATCTCAGGTCCTGTTGTGGGTGCTTCATCATCAGTGAGGACAATCGTTGATGATTTACGAGCACATATCGAGACCCACGAAGGAGGAGGAGAAGATAAGATGGATGAGAACGGTGGAAGTGGGTGTTCAGTAGTGGCTATGCTGATATTCACACTTTCAGTAATTTGGGTCACTGAGGCGGTTGGGATCGGAGCCACAGGTACGATAGTGATAGTAGAAATCACTGAAGAGATTGGAGGAGAACAAGATGAAGGTGCCTCAAGTTTAAGGCTAGTTTCAATAGCTGAAACCTTTTGAGAGGTAACAGCCAGAGATGTGTGTATACCTGATAACTCTCAATTTGTGAGAGTTATTTATTGTTCAATACCACTATTTTATTGTGTCTTTTGTACCCATTTTGCTCCTATCCTGTATTTTTGGTCCAAAATATGTTAAGAGGTGATGAAAGGTCAAGAATTTGATTATTTCCTGAAAAACCCATTGCTGCTGGTATTATGCCTACTTTCTGCTCACATTCTTCCTATGGCATATTCTCTTCAAGATGGATTTGGACAAAATTCAAATACTGACTCTCCTGAGTATTAAAGGGATTTAATTCTGAAGTCAGATCCGAAAATCTGGAATTATTTAGAAGAATGGGCCTTGTAGGATTAAAAAATGTCTTAAAAGTAACCCTGCCATTATTTTAATGAAAAGCCTTAATTACCTTTTTCTTAATTTAAGGGTTAGGTAACTTTACCTTTTTCAACCTTTCAAGAAAAAGTGACAAGGCCTGAAAGTAGACAAGAAGTGATGGGGGTCTTTACGCTCTAGTCAATGAAGACTTTCTTCCTTTGGGGGACGTGTTTGTCCGGTTCTCACTTTTTCACTATATATTAAATCTTTTCTCTCATTTGGAAGACAATCAATCCATCAACAATTTAGCCAAGCAACCTTGGAGCATTCTGTCAAGCTCTAGAGCAGTAGAGCAAGTTTAATTTATGCATTTAATTTTATTTTCGTACTTAGTTTTAATTCTCGCCACTGTGCATTGTATGCTCCTTGTGGGCAACAGTTTAAGTGCAATTTCATTTCAAGTATTTCTTATGCATTTTTCTTCTTCTCGTTCCTCTATGTTTTCAAATTTTATTATGAGCTAAGCACCCCTTTGGGTGTGGGTGTGAGTCAAACATAAGAATTTAAAGGCACATTTGGGTGTTGCCAATTTTATTGTTTCTTAAGCTTGGTCATTTAAGTCGGGACTTAAGCTCAACGCAGATAAGCTGATCAATTTGAAATGTAAATATTAGATCCTCAATCTAGAGATGAGCGGATCTGAAATACGATTTAGATGATGCACAAAGATTTGGAAGAATCTTTGATAATCACGTAGAGATGCGGATTCTGCATGTTTTTAGCTAATGTTCAGATCTTAGTCGAGTTTATACTACTAGGTATTGTGAGTATAAATCTTCATGCTAGTGGAACCGAATATCTGTTTATCTATTAGCTAATTTGGCAAGTTTAAGATTGATAAAACTGGATGCTTTGTGGGCACTCTGTGGGCACAGTATATAAGAATTCACTTTCGAGAGATCAGAGTTCTTATAGATGTCCCATGAGTTCCTGACCAAACTGTTCCACCAATTTTCTCAAGGCAAGCTTACACCCATACCCATCTTTTAATATTAAAGGTTTATTTCGCATTTCTAAGCTTTGCATAATCAAAACTCAACTATTTTTCTCAAACCGAAACTTGCTCAAGAAGTTCATGAAACTCTCTGATTTTTAGTAAGTCCAGTCCCTGTGGAAACGATCTTGGTACTATACCACTTTATTACTTGAAGCGATCATAGTGTCGGCGTGCACTTGCACCGCCACTTTGGGGACTTTGTGCCAACTGTGTGCACACTTACGATTCCACCACATCAAGTTTTTGGCGCCGCTGCTGGGGACTGGCGCGATTTTTATCCTGAGATATTGATTTTCATTTGAGCCTTGGTCATTTGTTTCAATCGTTGTTCCTGTGTTGTATGCCACGGCTACAACACGGTGATCTTTCACCTCTTGATCTTGAGTTAGAAAGAACCATTATGAGACGAAGAAGAGGTAGAAACAATCGGCGAAATCCCACTCTAAACTGTACCATGGGAGATAATCCACCTCCTCGGGAAGCCATGGTTAATATTTCCGATGACAAAAATAGAGCCATACGGGACTACGCAACTCCCGAATTTGGTCAATTGGCCTCTGGAATTGGTAGGCCCGAAATGACAACAACATCTTTTGAACCCAAGCCGGTTATGTTTCAAATGATTTCCGCTATGGGTCAGTTTGGGGGATTATTCTCAGAAGATCCACACTCTCATTTGAAATATTTTATAGAAATGACAGATCGTTTTTAAATTCCTGGAGTTATACAAGAGGCCTTACGTTTGACGTTTTTCCTTTACACATTGACAGATAGAGCTAGAGCATGGCTAAATTCCCAACCACCAAACTCGATCCTTATTTGGAATAATTTGGCGGAAAAATTTCTAAAAAAATACTTTCCTCCGACGAGGAATGTAAATATTAGAAATGAAATTATGACGTTTCGCCAAGAAGAAGATGAAGCGGTAATGGATGCATGGGAGGATTCAAGGACCTTATTCGGAAGTGTCCTCATCATCAAATCCCCCATTGTATTCAATTGGAAACCTTTTATAATGGACTTTATAGGGCAGTTAAAATCATTCTTGACGCAACGGCCGGTGGTGCTTTCACAGCTAAAACCTATAACGAAAGGTATGCCATTTTGGAATGAATTTCTAACAATAATACTGAATGGTCTAACCCTCGTCCTGTTGTTTCTAAATCTGCCTCGGGAATTCATGAGCTTGATGCCATTTCTTCTTTGAATGCCAAAATTGTTGCTTTAACTAATTTGGTTAAAAATAATTTAAACTTGAATGGGCAAAAGAGTCAAGTTCAATCGATAATGTCCAATTCTTCCATGACCGAATCTTGTGTTTTCTGTGGTGAAAATAATTCTTATGAGTTTTGCCCTGAAAATCCCGTTTCGGTAAATTATGATGGGAACCATACAAGAAATAACCCATTTTCTCCTACGTATAATCCAAATTGGAGAAATCATCCGAATTTTTCATGGGCCGGAAATCCTAAACTTCAACCCCCCGGGGCAACCCAAGTCCAAAACCGACCCTCGAATCGCCCGGGATTTCATCAAGGTGGTCATCACATGTACCAAAATGAGCAATCTTCACAATCACATGTACCAAAATGAGCAATCTTCACAATCACATGCACCTAGGCAACAAAATGCATCGGAGGGTAATGGTTCACTCGAATTTATACTTAAAAGTTTTATAAACCAAACCAATGCCACCTTGAGGAACTTCAAGACCCAACTCGGCCAATTTGCCGCGGATCTCAAGAATAGACCTCAAGGAACTTTGCCTAGTGACACGGAAACACCAAAAGAACAAGTCAATATCGTGAATTTAAGAAGTGATAAGAACTTAGGAGAATCTAGTACCACAAAGGAAACACCTAGTAAACCGATTTGTCAAGAAAATACTTCACATTCTTTTGACACATCGAAATTTCCAGTTCTGTTTCCTACAGCTGAAGTAGCACATAATCCAGTTTCTATTCCAGAAACAACAGTTGTGCCTAGTTCCAGCACCACCCGGTCTCCACCAAACACTGCTCACAGTGGGTAGAAACTGCCCACACCCTAACAGAAAAAGACAGGTCCAACAGATTTAGATCTGACAGATTTATTTACCTTTTCCAGGTAGGATGAAGGCCAAAAATGTGGATGTACAATTTAAGAAGTTCTTGGACATCTTTAAGCAACTCCACATTAACATACCTTTGGTAGAAGCTCTTGAGCAAATGCCTAGCTATGTTATATTTTTGAAAGACATCCTCAATAAAAAGAGAAGACTGAGTGAATTTTAGACCGTATTTTTAACAAAGAAATGTAGTGCCCTTCTTACTTGCAAAATTCCCCCAAAATTAAAAGACTTAGGAAGTTTCACCATCCCGTGCTCTATTGGAGGGAATGAAGTAGGTCATGCCTTGTGTGACTTTGGGGCAAGTAAAAATCTCATGCCCTTGTTTGTTTTTAATCAGTTGGGAATAGTGGAAGTCCGACCAACCACCATGACTTTGCAACTAGCGGATTGGTCCTTGGCATATCCAAAAGGTAAAATTGAAGACATCTTGGTAAAAGTGGACAAATTCATCTTTCCAGCCGACTTTCTAGTGTTAGATTATGAAGTCGATAGGAATTTTTCGATCATCTTAGGAAGACCCTTTCTTGCTACGGGTAGGACATTGACTGATGTACAAAAGGGAGAGTTGACCACGAGAGTAAACGACCAGCATGTGACTTTCAATGTGTTTAAAACTCTTAAGTTTAATGGAGAAATTGAGGACTGTTCATCTATTTACTCAGTAGGTGAAGATTTAGATCTAAGTTTGATCGATTGTGTCCACAATGGAGACACTGTGGGCATGGCAAAAGACATTTGTGAAGAAGACTTACTTGAGGACATAGCTTCCTTTGTAGATTTGCTGAAAGACTTACTCAGTAGGTGAAGATTTAGATCTAAGGTTAGTAGATTTGCTGAAAGACCACAAGAAAACCTTTGGTTGGAYCATWGYTGATATTAGGGGAATAAGTCCGTCCCTTTGCCAACATAAGATCATCTTGGAAGAAAATAGTGTTGGAAAGGTACAACCTCAAAGAAGGCTAAATCCAATCATGAAAGAAGTGGTTAAAAAGGAAATCTTGAAGTGGTTAGACACGGGTATTATATACCCCATTGCTAGTAGCGGTTGGGTAAGTCCAGTACAATGCGTGCCTAAGAAAGGTGGTACCACGGTAATCACCAACGACAAAAACGAACTTATCCCAACTAGGACCGTTACCGGGTGGAATATTTGTATGGACTATAGGCAATTGAACTTAGCTACTAAGAAAGATCACGTCCCTTTGCCTTTCATAGATCAAATGTTAGATCGGTTGGCTGGAAAGGAGTTTTATTACTTTTTGGATGGGTACTCGGGATACAATCAAATCCATATTGCATCCGAAGATCAAGAGAAAACTACTTTCACTTTTCCCTTCGGAACTTTTGCTTTCTAACGTATGCCATTCGGATTATGTAATGCTCCGACCACTTTCCAACGATGTATGATGTCTATTTTTTTGGATATGATTGAGGACACTATGGAAGTTTTTATGGATGATTTTTCGGTTATTGGCACTAATTTTGTAAATTGTCTTGAAAATTTGAAGAGATGTGAGACCCATGACTTGATTTTAAATTAGGAAAAATGTCATTTTATGGTTCAAGAGGGAATTGTTTTGAGTCACATGGTTTCGGAAAAAGGTTTGGAAGTTGACAAAGCTAAGATTGAGGTGATAATACAATTGCCCGAACCTACTTCGGTCAAAGGCATTCGTAGTTTTTTGGGACATGCAGGTTTTTACCGACGGTTTATTAAGGATTTTTCTAAAATTGCAAAACCCTTATGTAACTTGTTGCATGTTGACCAAACTTTTGAGTTCACCTCCGATTGTAAAAAGGGTTTTGAAACAATCAATAAGGCTCCTGTCTCGACACCCATTATAATTACTCCAAATTGGTCCTTACCTTTTGAGGTAATGTGTGACGCAAGTGATTGGGCCGTGCGTGCCGTTTTGGGACAAAGGCAAAATAAGATTTCACCCCATATACTACGCAAGTAAAACTCTTGTTGAAGCTCAAATAAATTACACCACGACGGAAAAAGAATTACTTGCGGTAGTATTTGCTTTTGATCGTTTTTGTTCATACTTGATTGGTACCAAAGTCACTGTTCATACAAATCATTCTGCAATAAAGTATTTATTTAACAAAGTTGATGCCAAGCCACGACTTATTAGATAAATTCTTATATGGCAAGAATTTGATCTTGAGATTGTTGATTGAAAGGGAAATGATAATCAAGTGGTCGATCACCTTTCTAGAATTGAAGAAAATGTATCAAGTGGGGGGAGTCATGAGATTAAGTAAGTTTTCCCGGATGAATATGTTTTGGCCATACAACACAGTTTTCAAAAACAACATCCTTGGTATGCAGATATTGCCACCTATCTTGCATGTGGCCTTAAACCATATCACTTTCAGGGAAATCGGTTAAAAAAATTCCTTCACGATTGCAAGCATTATTTGTGGGAGGATTCGCTCCTTTATAAAATGGGATCGGATCAAATTTTAAGAAAGTGTGTCCCGGATGATGAAATCCAAGCATTGTTAAAGGAGTGTCACGCATCGCCGTACGGAGGTCACTTTGGTGGACAACGTACGGCCGTTAAAATTTTACAAAGCAGATTTTTTTGGCCTACCATGTTTAAAGATGCTTTTGAATTCGTGAAGAGTTGTGACCAATGCCAACGCATTGGGAATTTGTCCCAAAGAAATGAGATGCCCTTGAACATTATTTTAAAAGTCGAACTTTTTGATGTTTGGGGTATTTACTTTATGGCACCATTCACAAGCAGTACATTTTGGTTACGGTAAACTATGTCTCAAAATGGATAGAAGCAAAGGCTTGCTCAATAAATGTTGCCAAAACGGTAGTGGAATTTTTGCATAAAACATTTTTGTACGTTTTGGTACACCCTGAGCGTTGATAAGCGATGAAGGGACTCGTTTCATAAACAAAGTGCTAAGTGCCGCTCTTGAAAAGTACAACATCCAACATAAAGTAGCCACAGCTTACCACCCGCAAACCAATGGTCTTGCGAAACTTTTGAATCGTGAGATAAAAAATATTTTAGAAAAAGTGGTTAAGCCAAACCGTAAAGATTGGTCGCTTAAATTGGATGATGCACTTTGGGCCTACCGTACCGCTATCAAGACTCCATTGGGCATGTCTCCGTACCAACTTGTTTTTGGAAAATCTTGTCACCTCCCTTCGGAATTGGAATATAAGGCATTTTGGGCTGTTAAGAAACTTAATTTAAATGCAACTCTTGTGTGAGAGAAAAAAAAGCTCCAACTCAATGAGTTGGAAGAGTGGAGGTACCAAGCCTACGAGAATGCCAAGATATATAAAGAGAAGATGAAAATGTAGCATGATCGTAGGATTAATCACAGAAAATTTTAAAAAGGTCAAAAAGTTTTTCTCTTTAAGTCTAGATTGAGGCTTTTCCCAGAAAACTCAAATCTAGATGGTCGGGACCTTTCACTATTGTTGAGGTGGGAAAATTTGGAACTATAGATCTCTTAAACCCACAAGACAATACTGTTTTTAAAGTGAATGTGCATCGGGTCAAACATTTCTTCCTGGATGGAATGCAAGATCCATGCCAAAAATCTCTCTGATTTTCATCAAAACCGTCTGTTGTAAATAGTATATATATTTTTAATTCTCGTACTCTATGTTTATTTCATGCAGGTGTAAGGGGGATTTTTGAAAAAAAATTGATTTTGGCAGGTTTGTGTTTTTTCTTAAAAGAAAAGGGAGTTAAGAAAAAGAAATTTAAATTAAAAAAGTGAAAAAATGATGGGTTTTTTTGAATTAGGCGGCTTTGAAAGGGTGATTTGACAAAAACTTTTTATTTTTTTATTCAAAAAACTAATGTCTTTTGGGTTTTGCATGGGGGTTGGTTCTAGGTTAATAACCGCCAGATTTTTAAGAAAAAGGCAGGTTAAGAAAAAAAGATAACGTTGAAGGGTAATGATGGTTTTGGATTTTGGAGGCTTGGAAAGCCTTTGACAAGACTAAAGCTTTTTCATTTTATTATTTAAAAATCTTGTGACTTTTGGGTTTTGCATAGTGGGTAGGTTTCAAGAGATGTAACCACCGGATTTTTAGAAAAAACGGGGGAAATTGATTTTAAGACTCATTGTTACACTCTTCATCTTCTCCTTCTCATTTTCCTATGGCAAAATCCCGAAAACTCACCGTCGGCCGAGTTCCAAGTCGTCGATCTTTGCGTCGTTCAGCCGCTAGCGAGTCTTTCGTCGCTGCTCCTGTCGCGCCGCCTAATGTCGAGTCAAAGTCGCTGTCTCTAGGCTATTTTGAAGAAGGTGGGGAGCGTGGAAGACCGAGTCTCGGACTTGGAGAAGAAAACAACCCGTTTTTGGGCGTATACACGAGACTGGAACCATGTGGAATGACAGCTTTACCGATGTCAAGATGCCCTCTTGACAGCCCAACTTCCATGGTTTCCAAGTGGTCCATGCCCCCCACAGGTACGATGATTCCCGCCCTTGCAAACTCCCATGCCGGTCACTGCTTCTGTTGCTGCCCCTTTTGTTCCTGCTCCTCATGCTATTGTTGATGCATCTACTGCTGTTGCCACCGTTGTCATGCCTGCTGCCCCTGTTCCTGTTACTACTCCTGCTGTCCAAAGCTCCAAGGAAGCAGGTGAGGCTACTGCTTGCCCACAGTAAGCAGTTTTGAAGATAATGGTTTAATTCTCGACTTTTCATCATTACCTCTTAAACATTATTTTTGGTATATCATTATGGGGTACATATACACTTTTATTTCCGTCTTTTGTATATGATTAACAGAAACGTCATTTCTTTTGTATGAATATATATGACATGGTGTTGGATTTTATTTTGTTTTGTCTAGTTCTATTATTCGTTTCAGGCATAGTATCCTTGGATGATTTTTGATAGTGTTAAAGTTAAGAGGACGTAAGCCCTCCTTCTATTTTTAAGCCCAAACACTTTTCCCCTTGCACCCAACCCGTACCCTTTTGGTCCATTTTGCTACAATAGGGACATTGTTGATATTATGTTTGGGGGGGATGCGTTCAAAAAAAATATATATACCTTCAAAAAAGTTGGGAGGTATGAAAATATATATATATATATATATAGAGAGAGAGAGAGAGAGAGAGAGAAAAGAAAACAAAACAAAAAAGAAGAATCAATCTTCGAAAAATCGAATGACAAAAAATAAAAAGCCCGGTTATCCAAAAGGGCAAGTTTATGCCAAGAGAATGGGCCACGAACTTTTTCCAAGTACTCAAAAGTGAATCGATGAGAACTTTTGTTTCAAACCCTTTTGTAGTATAGGATAAGTTTGGGAGAGGGATACATGATGTTATTGCCAAAAACACTAACCCTTAAGTCCTACTGATTAACGAACAACACTACGAAGATCAAGCAAGGAAGTTGTACATCCTCTTTAGTAGATAAATTTCCAACACCTTCTGTAAGTTTTTCATTTTTGTTCCTTTCTTTAGGTATTTTTTCTCTATTTTCCTTTTACTTGAGGACAAATAATACCTCAAGTTTGGGGGTGTGATAACTCTCAATTTGTGAGAGTTATTTGTTGTTCAATACCCCTATTTTATTGTGTCTTTTGTACCCATTTTGCTTCTATCCTATATTTTTTGTCCAAAATATGTTAAGAGGTGATGAAAGGTCAAGAATTTGATTATTTTCTGAAAAACCCATTGTTGTTGGTATATGCCCACTTTCTACTCACATTCTTCCTATGACATATTTTCTTCAATATGGATTTGGACAAAATTCAAATACTGGCTCTCCTGGGTATGAAAGAGATTTAATTCTGAAGTCAGATCCGAAAATCTTGAATTAGTTTGAAGAATGGGCCTTGTTGGATTAAAAAATGTCTTATAAGTAACCCTATTGTTGGACCTTAAATTCAGCTTTGATATTGATCTAATACTCTGAATGAACTCTAAGACAATTAAAGTGCAGCGGAAACAATAATAAGAACAGAACAGAGTAAATGAATCAAGAACACACAGTCAATATGAGGAAGAAGATGAACACAGAAGAATTGCTTCAAAGGTTTTTCAATTCATTCAATTGAAAATAAGACGATTACAATACGAAACCACACTGATTACAAAGGCCTTAGCCGCTATTTATACTAGTTCCTAACGACCTTACTGACAAGATCTTGATGCGTGAAATCATCTAAGCGGTCCAAATAAAGTCGATTAAGTCCTAGTCACGTAAGAAGCACATGCAGCTAGTTACCATTGAAAAACAGTTGGAACATAATCTTCACAGAAGACGAAATCCGCAGACCCTCTGTGAGCCATCTCAGAGGCTCTGCTGAAATTGACTTGTATGTTCTATTTGCCAAATGACCATTTTCCAAAACCTCTATGAGAGACATCAGAGGTTCTGTCACACTTTACTTGCTCGAATATTTGGCTTTTGTCGTTAGTCCTCTATTGTCTTATGTGGAAGATATCCTTCTGTCAAGACTCGCAGAATACTGTTTCTATACTTTTACAAGAGATGAAAAATGAAGCTAACAATCTCCCCCTAAGTATGAAAAAGTAAATATGGACAAATGGGTGCAAGAACTGACTAATTGAAACAATACAAGAGGAGATTAAACTCATCCTCTGAAAAAGAATTACATAAATGAACGAATTGAAAATATTGAGCAGGCTTATACTATTACAAGAGATTAATCCACAGAAGAGTTTGGATAGTCATCTACGACAAAATGCAGAACAGACTTGATGGTTTTGTAGACTTTGAATATCCATTCTCTGAAG
>NW_020201328.1:47082-48273 GCF_001531365.2 Cynara cardunculus var. scolymus | reverse complement strand
TTTTGAGAATAGGGCAGCAGCAGAGTCCACTATTTTTAGTGGTTTGGCAGAGGTTGTCTTCTTTGGTTCCTCTGTCTTCTTCTCCCCCTCGTGATGATCATGGTCATCGCCTCCTTGATCGTCATGGATTTTAGTGGCCTCTGCCTTGCAAGTAGTAAGGGGAGCCTTCTTCAATCGCCTAAGAACTTTGGAAGCCGCCTTCTCCATTTTTTCTATGACCATCTCAGCATTCACAGAGACATTGTTGATATCCATCTCTGTGGCCCATTTCATTTTAGAGACGCAGTGATAGATCTCATTTCTGAAGTTGTCACCTTCTTTGACGAGTTGCTTCGTGCAGTCTCTTATAGATTCGTTGCTTGCTCGGGCTTCCATGAGAAGTTGGTCGGTGTATTTCCGCACGGTCTCTCCAAGGGCTTCAACCATTGCGTCTAGCTCTCTGCGAGTGGCTAGATGGTTAATGTTATCCCTGGAGGATTTAGAATCAATGCCATAGGTGACCGCAGAGGAGAACATCCCTTTGATCTCATCTTTGAAGGTAGAATAATCGGTGTAGCCGGCGAAAATAAAGTTTGCAGCAAATTGGGCGGCAACCTCTGTTAATTCTGTCTTGAGCTTTTGGATTGAAGAAGGGTTGAGAGACCAGAGCGCTGAAAGCTTCTGTGAGGTCGTTTTTGTTGAGGAGAGAGCTCTGAAGGGCTGATACGATTCTTGAGCTCAGAAGTTGTGGAAGTCAACTCCTTCAGAGCCTCTGTTAGCGGTTCAAGAGCCTCTGTCACCGGTTGGGAGGAGAACAAGCTTTTCAACTCATCCATCCACTTGAATACCTCTATGGCAAAAGTTTGTAACTCCCCCTTCGTCACATAGGTATTCGGGGAACCTAGATCACCAACACATGGTGACCTAGTAGCCTTGGAGTGTAAGGAGCCCTCAGTGACTGGTTTGTCGATGTCAGCTCGGGGACTTCCACCGGATCCTCGAACATCTCCAATTGGAGAGCCTACCAGTGTTCTGTCGATATCGTGCCTAGCAGGTTCAGAGCCTAACTCGGCAGAGGGATCGAGTGGAGACTTTGGGCGTTCTAGACCCGCAGTCTCTGTGAATCTCTCATATGCCTCTGAAGCATAACTTGGTTGTTTACTCAAGTGTAGAGGGGCAACGGATGCCTCTCTGGGTTGTGATGAGTCCTTG
>NW_020201328.1:44302-45562 GCF_001531365.2 Cynara cardunculus var. scolymus | reverse complement strand
GTGAAGCATAACCTACTATGCTTAATCCAAAATTGTCCAGGGTAGTAATATAAGAACTGAGTAAAAATTGGGTAATATATATTTCTAGGGTAGGTTTAGTTGCTGAGAGAGCATAGTATAAAGGATGGTTGCGAAGGATTTCAATGAGAGGATATGTGAATTCAGGAAAGCCAGATGGAGAGGGAGCGAAACAGTAGTTGTTGGGTTTCTTTACCAGGACCACTCTCTCATATCGATGTTGGAAAAACGATAGGGCATGAGAAGTGAGTGTCTGTGATTGATTTACCTCGTTGTCACTAGGATTATGTTCAGATTGAACGGAGGCGGAAGAGCTTGAAGACATAGTTGCAGGTTTGGTAGGAAAGCTTGAGGTTCGTCATAGTATAAGGAGTAATGTAAAGGTTTACGTTTTGGGGGGAAGGGGTATTTATAGTGAGGAATTTGAAAGCGAACCGTTTGTTAGGTGAAATATCGTGATGAGTGGCTTTTGGTAGGGACGAATAAAAAATATGACACTTGGTGTTGGGAAGACACACGATTTATGACGTGCGCCCCCGTTTCTGACACGCGCGTGATATGCTTTAACCCTTATCCACAGAACCACGCGCACCATATCAATAATAGAGAACTATAGAAGAGAGTTCAGTCAGAGGCCTAAGGGTAACAGAGCCTCTGTGATATGTGCGGGGCCTTCGAACATGTTACACCTTTATTTACCAAAACAATTTGAAAATCCTCAGAGAGATGAGTACTTTCTCAGTTCAGACCCACAGAGCCTTTGATAGAAGCGCCAGAGGTTCTGATAACTTGACCTCTGAGATGAAGATACTTTAAAAGTTTTGGCACCTTCTGTGGTTTTGATTTTCAATTTAAAAACTCCCCCTATGAGCCAGCTTCCATGGCTCCCCCTCAAAACAAAAACATTTAAAATCCCAAGAAGAAGTATCGACAGAGAATCCGTTCAAAGAGCCTCTGAGAGTTATCACAGAGGATCTGTGAAAAGACTTCTGTGATGAAAAACATTTTGCTTCTTCAAAAGGTTTTATTCTTTTTAAGCACATACTCCACCTTAAACCTTGCAAGTCTCTGACAGACAAACCTATTAACTAAGGAAACAAGTGAAGGTTAACCAAGAAATAAAACTATATACAAAAAGAGATTATTCAAAGAAAAACTTTATACAAAATAAATAAACAATAAGACATTTAACATCTAGAACTCTGGACATGTCATTCCTATTTTCTCAACAAGGAAATTAAA
>NW_020201328.1:26577-37162 GCF_001531365.2 Cynara cardunculus var. scolymus | reverse complement strand
TGCATCAGATCTACCACCCTCTGTGAAGTTTCTTCTGTTGAAACTCTTGTACTCCTTTTCATCACTCTTTCTATATTCTCTGGTGATCAAATCCAGAGTCTTCATCATCTCTTTCATCGTGACTTCTTCTTCAGAACTCTCCTCACTCTCTACTATCAGGATCTTCTTTTTCTTCTTCTTCTCCTTCTCTTCCTTCTTTGTTTCACTCCCCTTTCCAGAGTTGCCATCCTCTACAACCAGAGCAAGCGGACCACCATAGTTCTTCTTCATTTGAAGTACTTGAGGCTCTTGACTTTTGAGAGAACCAAATAAGTCAGCCAAAGTCCATGCTTCCAAATCCAAGGTGGCCTTCATTTACATGGTTAGATACATCCATTCGATTCCATGGCTCTTCAAGAACAAAGAGTTGTTGTCCTCTGCAGTTCTCATCACTCCATACCTTTTGCAATTGCTAGTTAAGGTGTTTAATCTGGAGTATGTGTCTGACAGGGATTCACCCTCCTTAGCCTTGAAGCTATGATATTCATCAATGCAAATGGCTCGATTGTTCTTGAGAGTTTTCTTACCTCCTTCAATCTGTTTCTCCAATTCTRCCCAAWTRTCCATGGACAGTTGGCAGTGATCAATACATTTGAAGRTTTCATGAGGTATTGCCATGATTAACAACCTTTTACATTTGCTTCCCAAATCAACCAATATCTTGTCTTCATCGCTCCAGWTAGCAATAGGTCTTGGCTCATAATGCTCAGGAACTTCAGGGGTTGTACCAGTAGCTGGAACTCTTGGAATTAAATTCATTGGCACATAAGGAGGATTGTAGAGAAATTCACAAATTCTGGGGTGAATTCCCTCCAAAAGGTTGATCATGCGCACCTTTCATTGTGGATATTCCTCACGGATAAGCGTGGGAGGCTTTGATTGAGATCTAGTACTCATGAACGAGGTATTAGCCAAGTTTGCCATTGAAATTTGAAGAAGAAAAAAAGAACAAGATGAAACTGATTTAATAGAGTGAAACAGGGTAAACTGAAGAACACTGGTGTTCTAGAAAATGCAGATTAATACCAAAAACAGAATTAATCGAATAAGAATTCAATTCCTGCTCTGATACCAATTGTTGGACATTAAATTCAGCTTTGATATTGATCTAATACTCTGAATGAACTCTAAGACGATTAAAGTGCAGAGGAAACAATAATAAGAACAGGACAAAGTAAATGAATCAAGAACACACAGTCAAGATGAGGAAGAAGATGAACACAGGAGAATTGCTTCAAAGGTTTTTCAATTCATTCAATTGAAAATAAGACGATTACAATACGGAAGCACACTGATTACAAAGGTCTTAGCCGCTATTTATACTAGTTCATAACGACCTTACTGACAAGATCTTGACGCGTGAAATCATCTAAGCCGTCCAAATAAAGTCGATTAAGTCCTAGTCACGTGAGAAGCACATGCAAATAATAACCATTGACAAACAGTTGGAACATAATCTTCACAGAAGACGAAATCCGCAGACCCTCTGTGAGCCATCTCAGAGGCTCTGCTGAAATTGACTTGTATGTTCAACTTGCCAGAGGACCATTTTCCAGAACCTCTGTAAGAGACATCTGAGGTTCTGTCACACTTTACTTGCTCGAATATTAGGCTTCTGTTGTTAGTCCTCTATTGTCTTCTGTGGAAGATATCATTCTGTCAAGACTTGCAGAATATTTTTTCTATACTTTTACAAGAGATGAAAAATGAAGCTAACACCTACCATTATTTTTAAGAAAAGGCCTTATTTACATTTTCCTTAATTTAAGGGTTAGGCAACTTTACCTTTTTCAACCTTTCAAGAAAAAGTGACAAGGCTTGAAAAAGTAGACAAGAAGTGATAGGGGGTCTTTACCCTCTAGTCAATGAAGACTTTCTTCCTTTGGGCGAAGAGTTTGTCCGGTTCTAACTTTTTCACTATGTATTGAAGTTATTCTCTCATTTGGAAGACAATCAATCCATCAACAATTCAATCAAGCAACCTTGGAGCATTCTCTCAAGCTATAGAGCAGTAGAGCAAGTTTAATTTCTGCATTTAATTTTATTTTCGTACTTAGTCTTTAGTTCTCGCCACTGTGCATTGTACGCTCCCTGTGGGCAACAGTTTAAATGCAATTTTATTTCAAGTATTTCTTATGCATTTTTCTTCTTCTCGTTCCACTATGTTTTCTAATATTATTATGAGCTAAGCACCCCTTTGGGTGTGGGTGTGAGTCAAACTTAAGAATTTAAAGGCACACTTGGGTGTTGCCAATTTTGTTGATTCTTAAGATGGGCCATTTAAGTCGTGACTTAAGCTCAACGCAGATAAGTTGATCACTTTGAAGTGTTAATATTAGATCCTTGATCCAGAGATGGGCGGATCTGAAATACGTCTTAGATGATACACAAAGATTTGAGAGAATCTTTGATAATCACGCAGAGATGCGGGTTCTGCATGTTTTTAGCTAATGTTCAGATATTAGTCGAGTTTATATTACAAGGTATTGTGAGTATAAATCTTCAGGCTAGTGGAACCAGATATCTTTTTATCTATTAGCTAATTCGGCAAGTTTAAGATTGATAAAACTAGACGCTTTGTGGGCAATCTGTGGGCACAGTATATAAGAACTCACTTTCGAGAGATCGGAGTTCTTATAGAAGTCCCATGAGTTCTTGACCAAACTGTTCCAACAATTTTCTTAAGGGAAGCTTTCTCCCATACCCATCTTTGAATATTAAAGGTTTATTTCGCATTTCTAAGCTTTGCACAATCAATACTCAACTCTTTTTCTCAAACCGAAACATGCTCAAGAAGTTCATGAAACTCTCTGATTCTCAGTAAGTCCAGTCCCTATGGAAACGATCTTGGTACTATACCACTTTATCACTTGAAGCGATCATAGTGTCGGCAAGCACTGGCACCGCCACTTTGGGGACTTTGTGCCCACTGTGTGCACACTTACGATTCCGCCACATCAATACCCTTTTTGGCTTTCTTAGCCCTCGATGGAGAACCAATAGTGGTTTGAGAGGAGGTTCTTTTGGAAGAAAGGAGGGGATGGTTGGGATAGACTTTGGGGTGTTATCCTTAGTCTTGACCACCGGAGCAAGGGAAGAAGGACATACAAGCACAGTTGGAGAAAATGAAGATTGTGAAGGAACAATTGTAGAGTATGCAACGTCTTCATTCCTCAGCTTATATTCCAAGATTCTGGATCCAAACTTGTGTATGGGCAGGTTGCCTTCTGTGGAGTACTTGTTGCCAAAGATCTTGGGAAACACCATGTACAAGAACCTGGTGTAAGGTACTACCTTCTCCCTCTGGTGCTTGTTCAGCTTCAACACCGGATCTTCAAAGATCACATCAGGAAAGTTTATTGGACATTGGCGAAGGATAGAGATGCCAATGTTCAACACTAATCTGGAGGCTTGATCTTGTCCACCAGTCTTGCCTCCCATACATTGGATGAAATGGGAAAACAAGAATTGTCAAACCGTAGACATGCCGCTCTTCTCAATCTTTTAAAGCGACTTGAGGAGATCATTGGATTCCTTCTTTGTTGGCCAGACGTAGCCAATATCATCCAAGCAAGAGATGATATCTTCAGGGGATGGGTCACTAGCGTAAGGACCGTTTGGAAGACATAGGGCGGTCCTTAGCGTGGCAACGCCAAAACTGACAGTCATTCTGTTGAAGGTGAAGGAGATTTTCTCCACCTGTTGACCAGTCTTGTCAGTGTCATGAACAACTTCTACCGTGAGCCAAAACCACTGAAGGACTTCCTTCACTATGATTAGTTCATGGGATATATCACAGGACATAGGGGAGTTCCTGAGGAAAGTAACAGCTTCCTCATAGTAGGACTTGTTCGCCGGGATGTCTAACAAAGCCACATGATTGTTTGGCTTGAAAGACCCATCGTCGATCGAAAAGTTCACATTCTTGGCAGACATTTTATGTTATAAATAAGAAATAAGAGATAACAAATCTGTTAGTAATCCAAGATATAGATGTGAGTTATTAATTTTTGAAACAATAAAACTTATTTTGAAAAATCCATAAATAAAATATTTGGGTTTTTTCAAGAAGAATAAGTGTATTGAAACCTTAGATTATAGCCAAGTAGGAGAATGTGTTAATAATCATTATGTTGGTCGTTTAAGAGAACAATATCTTAATTAAGCAAACAACAGTTTTTTAGAAGAAGAAGAACAGATCAATAAGAAAGAAAAGATATCAACCTTCGAGACTAAGAAGAAAAAGGTTGAAAGGTTTGAGCGTTCTTTAATTCTTGCTTGCAAATGACTTTGAGGCAGAGGTTCAACAAAAGTATTTGAAAGCTTAAGGCAAAAATAAGAGGAGAAGTGTCATATTTATAGGTAGAAGGAGAGAGAAAAAGAATTAGGAGAGAGGAAAATACGACTTTTAAAGTTGTGCAATGATGAAAAAGTAGCATGTTCTCATCCACAATTGGATGGAATTTTGAGGGGTCACGTGTATCAGAACGGTACACGCGTCTCAAAAAAATCGTATCATTTAAATAAATATGTCGTCATAAAATGTTTCATTTCCATCTATTTTAAAACAAAAAAGTTTTAATAAATTCAAAAGCCACTTTGTTAAGAATATGAAAGGTTTTTGAAAGCGTTCAGTGATATGAAGAATAACCAAATGAAAAGAAGATCTTTTAAAACATTTGATCACTGAAAGAGAAAAGCCTTACTGATGGTTTTGTTTTAAAAAGGAAAATATCATAGAAAGATATATTTCCATTAAAAGTTCAGTGATAGAAGAAACACTAAAACTATCTTTTAAAAACTTTTGAATCACTGAATAAGGAAAGGTTCTGTGATCATTTTGATTTTAGGATGACATAAGTATATTATAGAGAGATATACTTACATAAAAAGTTCAGCGATAGAAAGAATCATTGAAACAATCTTTCAATACGTTTTGACCACTGAAGAAGAAAAGCTTCAGTGATACTTTTAAGTTTTAAAGAAGAAGAATAAGTATACATACCATAAGAAGAAAAGCTTCAATGATAGTTTTAAGTTTTAAAGAAGAAGAATAAGTATACATACCTTAGAGAGAAGAGATATATTTACTCAAGAGTTCAGTGATAGAATAAGAACACTGAATCATTTCACTTACTAAGTAATGTGTATAGTTGAAACAAATTAATCCTCAACATTTAGCATTCTGAGTTCGCTGATCGAGATGTTAAATCTTGTCTCATCAAGAGGCTTTGTGAAAAGGTCAGTGGGAATAAAGTAAAGTTCAATATTACAATTCATAACATGATCTCTAATAAAATGATATCGGATCTCAATATGTTTGGTCTTGGAGTGAAGAACATATTTGTTAACAATTGCAATAGCACTACTGCTATCACAATAAATAGGAATTTTAGAAAACTGGAGATAATAATCGTTGAGCTGGTTTTCAATCCAAAGGACTTGGGCACAACAACTTCTAGCGGCGACATATTCAGCTTGAACAGTAGATGTGGACACAAAATTTTGCTTTTTACTCGTCCAACTTCACCAACTTTCCGCCTAGAAGCTGGCAGCCTTCAATGGTACTTTTCCTATCAATTTTGCAACCTGCAAAATCACTATCCGAATAACCTATTAGGTAAAAACTTGAACCCTTAAGGTACCAGAGACCCAAGTTAGGAGTTCCCTTTTGGTATCTAAATTGTGTTTACAGTAATCAAATGGGATTCCTTAGGTTCAGATTGATATATTGCACAAAGACAAGTAGAATACATGATATATGTATAGCTAGCTGTAAAATATAGTAGGGAGCCGATCATTTCTATATAAGCAGTTACGTTTCCAGGCTTTCCATTTGGATCTTTGTTGAGAGAGGGAGGAGGAGCCATTGGAGTTTTCATAGATGAGCTGTTAGAATGATCAAACTTTTTCAGCATATCACATACATACTTACTTTGGCTGATAAAGATACCTTTATCGGATTGGTTGATCTAGAGACCTAAAAAATAGGTTAGTTCTCCCATCATACTCATATGATATTCTTTCTTCATGTGATCAGTGAACCAAAAACATAAAGAGGGATTAGTGGAATCAAAAATAATATCATCGACATAAATCTATAATACATTAATAAGCATTTAAGACAAAGTCTTAAGTACAAGACTTCAAACACAAGGTACATCCATTTTATGCAAGAATTTCAAAAATCTCTTAATTACAACTCATAAAGCAAGATGTACATGTTTTGTATGCATTGACTTTAAATGCAATGGTCAAACCTTGCTTTATTGGCTTCTCTTCCTTTTCCAGCATTTCCCTTTTGTCAAGACCCATTTGGGTAAAGTCAAAATGTGTTTTCTTCTTTATCCTGCTTCTTCATCTGTGAATGGCTCTCATCATCTTCTTCATTAGCCAACCTATTTGGCCCCTTCTCCTCACCATCGATCTCCCCACTTCCAGGATCCTGCACTTCATCATCATCATCATCATCATCATCATCATCATCATCATCATCAATTACAGTGTCAAAATCAGCCCCGTACCTGGTTTGATATGAATAATGGAACCGAGTAAAAGTAGGATTCATATGRAGTTTTGRGTGTTATTCTCTTCTGCAAATGYAGATACACAGAAAGATGAATGAACTAAAACAATTGCACTTTCTGGTATTCCATTATATACAAAACATCAAGAAAAGGTATGCATAAACCCCTGTGTTTACTGTATTAATAGTTTCTTTTTTTTTTCCAATATTTTCTATTCATCAATGCTTACAATTTAAAGGGAATGCACCCCCACCATCTTCACAGTAATCTTCATCCTTGTATGTTTAATCTTCATCCTTGTATGTTTCTTTTTGTATGTATGAACAAAGGCAGCCATGAAAGGAAAAATAAAGGAGAAATTTGCAGAGCATGCAAACACCATTAAAGCAAGGTATGTTAGATTCGCAACTTGTGTATTATAGTTTTACGGAGTTGTTTTTCCTTATTCACTATGCATCGAGAAAATTGTCGTCCTCATTATGCCTGGCCATGGAGAGAGTGAAGTATATCAGTAGTATTGTTCCCATGCTTGACCTGTCAAAGTTGATACACATTGACATTGTTAGTTCAAACAAAACCAAATCAACAATAACAATCAAGAAACAGTTCTAACCATCAAACATGTTAAATTTTTTCAACTGTCTTTCTCACTTACCTAAACCTTTACTCGTATGGTTGTAGAGACTTGTTCTTGTTCTTCACAACCTCCTCTAATTTGCTACATAGGCTAAGGTTTATCAGGATTTTTGACAAACATATTCATCAAGTCTCTTTCCGTAAGAGCATAAAATCTACTCTTATTTATAATATAGAGGTAAATTAAAGTTATATTTCTAATATACAGGTAAATTGAAGATGAATATGAAGGATAAAGTAGATGCATAGTACCAGGAAGATGATTGGGATTGCCCCGTTGATGAGACAAAAGTTTTGAGAAACAAGAAAGAAAGACCACCGGCAACCGCCACCGCCGGACCACCAAATTGGACATCCATGTTGTCACCGGAGAAACAGAGGAAGAGCAAGGACATCCAAAAACCCAAGTTCTCCCTCTCTAGATTTTTTCTCTGAAGGTTTCTTTGTTGTTTTGGGTTGTTTTCTGTTTTTCTTGGCTCTTGTGGATGATCTTTCACCTCCTTTGGAGGATTCATCTCATAGGAAGACTCGAAAGACTAAGAAAAATCTCTGTCCAGATTTCCAATCTCCAAATTTTCGTTCTTTGCTCATGAAAAATGGCCTCACCTTTCGTTCATTGTTTGAACCCAAAACCTCCTACGGTTTTTTGAAATCTGCCCTGTACCAAAAACCGTGAGAAGCTTGGACGAGCCAACCGCTGATTCTGAAAAGTTGGAAGGACCTTTCACTGTTTTGGAAGATGGTACGCTATTGTCTTCTACGGCTATGGATGGGTCAAAAAGTAATACCTTTCACTGTTGTTTTGGAAGGACCTTTCACATGCAAGGGATTGGGTCACAGATTTGTCTTCTATGTCAAAATCTAATATTTCCCGAAATCAATGTAGAAATAAATAAGGTTACCAACTTACACCAATTCAAATAAGAGATGCTCCATCCATGGCACAAAAAGGTATTGTCATGTTTGACAAGATACATAGCACATGATAAAGTTTCAATTCCAWGTAAAATCTATAAAATAGCACTCCATAATGAAAGGGTAATCTTGTGGACAAACATCAATACCAGTAATGTTTTGCAAGGATTATTGTGGGTGAAAGGTTCCTTTAGCTAGAAATTTTGCAGAAAAAAGGAAACATCATTTACATAACAAGAAATTGCTGCAATTTTATGCAAGAAACTTCTGAAAAAGTTAAGAATCCACAACAATTAAACCTACAAATGATATTTCAGTGTCAACATATAGCTCCATGCTTTTGAAAGAGGGAGTATAACATAATTGTTTGTCCACTCATCTATCTAATACTTTTAATTTTAGAGGACTTGGTGCATTAACAATTCAATCAACCACTTCAATTATCATCTCCTTCGATTCTCTTCAGAACACTTGAAAATCGACGCAYTTGTTTCATACATTCGTTTCATGAACATTTGGGAGGAAATTAAAGAAACAAAACTGAATTCACCTTAAGAGATTGAGAAGAGCCATTGACGTCGGTTTTAACACACCAAACCCTAAATCTTCTGAATCCACACACTTGAAAAACAAACAAATTAACCCAAAAACATCAATTTCAACAACGTAAAACACAAATCGCGATAAATAAGGAGACGGTACCGAAGTAGGTTGATGAGAAGAGTGAAGAGATGGAGAAATTGAGCTAATCGAAGCCAAAGCAGAAGCTCCATAGACCTCCATTGTATTTGAGAAGTGTAATTACGACAAATATTTGGAATAGAGTGGGAAGAAGCTGATGTTTTGGAGGTGGAGGTGGAGGTGGAGGTGGAGGTGGAGGTGGTGGTGGTTGTGGACAACAATGGTGGATGAATCATCGTGTTTGCATTTGAACCACATTAAACATATTCTTCATATCTTATTGTGGTACCCACTATTGATCTAACTACGAATCATCTTATGAAGGCTGGTTTAATTTTGAATCATGTACGGTTATTTTACAAATTAATTAATATATAAAATTGAAGATTAATATAGTAAATTAATAAGATCGATTGAAAAAATAATTACACACATGTTGAGTTTATAAACTCATATAAAGTTGAAGGGTTGGAGTGAGGTATTTGCAGGATCTGAAGCCTTTCTGATATTGTTGCTTCAAATTTCAATTACTTCAAGAGAAAGAAGAATTTTGAGTTTGAATTTAGGTTCCAAATAGAAAACAAACAAAGCGTCAAATAATTTTGGAAAGACCAAACATACTTTCATGTAAATATGGTTTATTTATATCTGAAACTTTTATCAAACAAATGGTATGTTTTAAAGATTTGTACATTATGCATAATAGTTTGTACTTAAGAGACTTTTGAATCTCTTGCATAAATTGATAGTACTTTATACTTTCAAACTTGTAATTAAGACTTTTGGTCTAAATGCTTATCAATGTAGTATAGATAAGAAGAAGAAGAAAGCGGCTCAATGTGGTAATTTTAGAAGTATGTAAAGAGAAAGCAAGTTTGACTCAATTAGGATTTGGTGTTGCATAAAYAACTTGTACATTRTGCAAAACATTTGGTAATTAAGAGATTTTTKAATTCTTGCATAAAATGATGGTAYTCTATGCTTTAAAACTTGTACTTAAGATATAGGTATAAATGCTTATTAATGTAGTATAGATATACTATGAAAAAATATTTTTAATATTTACACTTTATACTTTTMTAGTTATTTATTTAATTTACGATACATCATTTATTGTTTCAATTTTCATTTTACACCATTATCACATTGAAATACATAATTTTATATTAACTAAAATTAGATCTAACAACGAAATTAACCTTTCAGAAAGCATTTTCATACCCTTATTCATCTTGTTCATCTTACATACTCATTTTTTAATATACTTTTTAATTTTAAAATTATACTTCATATTCTATAGTTAATTAACTTATTTTTATAGTTTTGTTTTTTCTATTTTTTGTTCTATACCCTTATCACATTAAGATACATAATTATATATTAACTAAAATAYGTTAAAAAATATGTTCTAATTTTAACAAGTTAAATCATTATAATCGTATTGTGCAATTAGTTTTTCAGAAACCCAATACGTGTACAATTATTTTTTCATTCGATATTGCTAATACATCGTATTAACCTTCAACTTTATATATTAGTTGACTTGCAAAATAACCACACAAACTCATGATTCAAGCCCAAACTAATGTTTCAGAATTATAATTTACCCGCGCTGCATCGCGCGGGTACACCACTAGTAATATATTAAGCATTTGACAAAAACTCTTAAAAACCAATTTTTATGCATGAAGTACTGTATATTGATGCATATTACTTAAAATTCAAGATTACAAGTAAATTATGCATAAGTATAACTTATTAAAGCTTTATGTTTGAATTCGTGTAAC
>NW_020201328.1:9982-26368 GCF_001531365.2 Cynara cardunculus var. scolymus | reverse complement strand
AAATTATAATAAAAAATTTGTATTGAAAAATTACATACAAATAGTAATTTAAAATAGTTAATTTGATATTAATATCGATGTATTTTTGTCAATTTTTTATGACTAGAAGAGTACTCGCGCAATCACATCGAGATTTATCTTGACTTTAGTGTTTCATTTTACTTTGTTAACGCCGAGGTTATAATACGATTTTATGTGGTACTGAAAAAACGATAATGTTTTTATTTTTTGAATAAAATAAATTTGAAAGTATCATAAAATTTTGAAAAAAAATGTATCAACTTTATTGTCAAATTAAATATTTAAAAGTTTTTGTAGTTTGCATCAAGCGCTTATGCTTTTTGGTGCATAAGACTTGATTGTCCATCGAGATAGATTGCGGGTTCCGTATGAATGGAACCTTCACTCTTTGAGTAAGAGCTCTGGTTCCTGATGTTCTACATGAGAGCTCTTACTCCAAACCGCTTCAATAGACTAAGTCCTATTGACTAGAGTAAGAGACTTCTTACTTACACTTTCACAGGTTGGGGTCTAACAATCTCCCCCTAAGTGTAAATAAGGCAGGCTCTTACTTGAATTACAAAACATAAAGTCTAGTCGAAGCCAGAGATTAAAAGAAACCTCTGGTTTACATTCACTATCTAAAAAGTACAATACGATTGAATGGAAATTACATTGACTTAAAAGATAAAAAAACTACAAAAATAAGGTCTAAATGTTTTGAAGTTTGATGAATCTCTTAAGAAGTTCACGAAACTCTAGCATGTTGTGAATTGACCTTAGGATAGTTTTTGCTCGCTCTTTAGCTCCAGGTGAGGTATCTCTGCTCCTGACTAAGTTATCTCCGATGTAGCGCAGAGTAGAGTTTGAATATTTTTAGTTCTGGCCATCTTAAAAAAAGATATTCTTTCCTTGGGCATTTCGAAAGACCACTCCCACCTCTGGTTCCACCAGCACAGTCCAAGAGGGAATACTATTGATGCCCTGCAGATCTTCGTTTGGTGCAGCGACAGTCAATTGATCCACTCCCAAGTCCAGAGCTAGTTGAAAATCAAAATTGCATCTGAAGTCGGGTAGGTCTATCATCGTTAGTCGTATAGCAGAGTTGGCCACAACATATTTAAGCCCCTCATCCTTCTTATGATCCATGAAGAAATACATAGATAGAAGATCCCATGGATTGGGATTTATAAGGTCACAATTTGTGAACCTGTAGATCTGTCTACGAGACCTCTCCACCGTATATTCACGTAAGACGATCTAGTTGTGTGTGAAGGTACGTTTCTTAATGTCGAGGATTTGCTTGATTCTTTCGACAAAGTGGACTGCAGAGATAAGCTGTGTGTAGCGATTTAGGAACCTCTGCCTGATATTCTCTTGGACCATTGGATGAAGACTGATCTTGATGATCGATGTCTCTTCTTGTAGGTTATAGATAAATTGGTAGATGTCCTCGCTATCTACCTTGTCCTTTATTGGCTTGTCAAAGAATGTTGGCTTTATCATTGCGTCCATGCTATCCTTGATCTTTTGAACTCAATCAGATGGATGCTTTCTTTTTGGCCTGCTGCTTGCGCCTTCTTCTGCTCTTGTTGGTTTGACAGGGACCCTCTGACTCATAACCGGAGTGACTACTCTGGTTCCTTGAGCAGGGACCCTAGCTCTATATGTGTTCTTTGGTGGTGGAGGAGCAACTACTGTTACGTTTTCAAGAAGAACAACAACATGAATGGCCAAGAGTGATGGATCCAGAACATTTACTGCTACTACCTCTTCTTCTTGTCTTCTTGTTGGAGTAGTTGTGTCCATGGCATATTCGGTTGAAGAAGATAGAGCCGGTTCTGAATCAGATGAGTCGTAGACGGATAGGAGATCAATTACGTCTTTATTCTTTTGTTGCCCAGCTGGCTCTGGGTTGGGTTCAAGTATGTGCGTTATTGTTGTATTCAAGTTCTCATTTTAATATGCTTTGTAGTAGTTAGGTTTAATGCTTTCCTTAGTATAAATAGTCATTAGTTTTGTAATTGTTATTAACTTTATGTAATCATTCTGATTAGTACAATAAATTCTCTCAAGAAATCTACAAAAGATTTGGTGATCATATCTCTCTAATCTTCATCTTGTTCTTAATTCTTGAAGATCTAATTCAAATTTGTATGATTTTAGGCTTTTCAATTGGTACCAGAGCAAACTGCAGCAATTTGTTTAGAGGATTGAACTGTATTATCGACGATTTTGCACGAAAATTAGGGGATTTAACGAACTGTTCATCGTGTTCTTCAGTCCAGAATTGCACTTTGGGCTTAAATCGCTTGAATTTTGATTGTTAATTGAAAAAATCTACACTACTGAATTCGCAAATTCATTTACAACAACTTTGATTCACATTGATTTTGATTTTAAACAAGTTTTGAACCAGTTTTGATCGAATTTTGAGTTTACTAAATATGTTTGTGTTCTTCAAAAACTCATAATTTTACATGTTTTGATCCATTTTTTTTGGTGAAAAGTGTTAAAATTGTATTTTTGTTTGAATACTAGTCCTGATAACTCTTAATCGATTTAAGTGTAAATCGCCTATAGCCTGTTCGATTTAAGACTTGTGATATTTTTGTGAATTGATTTTGTGCGGATTAGGTTAAATCGGGTAAGTCTTGATCGGTTTAAAGGTAAATCGTTGGATTATTGTTCGATTTAGTGAGCGATTTAGATTAATCCGCTTGGTAAATCGTTGGTGTACTGTGCGATTTATTTTGCGAATTGTGCGATTTATTCGTAGTCCGGTTGTAACCTGAGCGATTTTGTGAGCGATTTAAGTATAGTATTGAGCGATTTAAGTATAGTATTGAGCGATTTAATTGAACTTGTATGTGATTTGAGTGATCGGATTTTGATTTTTTTGAACAGTTTGTTGATCGTATGACTGATCGGATTTTGATTTTTTTAACAGTTTGTTGATCGTACTTTGACCTTGACTTCTTGATCGGATTATTGAACGGACTTTGACTTTTATCTGTGAGCGATTTATTTTGTTGACATCAATTTTGAGCGGATTTGATCGTAATTTGACTAGTTGACTTAGTTGAATTGACTTGTTGACTTTTTTCGTCCGTATTCAATTTTGTTAATTGGGCAAAAAAATTCTAAGTCTTTAAAACGTCTGATTTGAGATTTTTCATCCATAGTGATATTTGTGCCTTGTCCGTACTGTGATTTCTTATTTGCTTAAATTTTGACTAAGTGTTGAAATTCACCGGATTTCTTATCCGGATTACGTGATAACTGTGCGATTTAAATCTCTGTGTTGTCCGGATATCTAATCTGGATAACTTGCTTTAGTTGGAAATTCAAGTTTATCTTCTTTGTCCGGACTTCTAATCAGGATAAGCTTGACTGGATTTCTAATCTGGATAAGTTTGTGTGCTTGTATTTTCTAAGTCTTGAATGTGTGCAAATTCTTATTTGAGATTTAATTGATATATTTTTTGAATACTAATCCTTTAATACAAATTTTGAACATCAGTTGATCCTATATCATACATAACTGATAAAATTAGTTCATGAGAAGCAATGGCTATTGGTACTGACACCAAGCCACCTGTGCTATTTAGAGGGGATTATAACCAATGGAGGGATAGATTCCTCAACTTTATAGAGAGAAGGAAAGAAGGTGATCTGATTATGGAATCCTTGATGGAAGGTCCTGCTATGTTCTATAGAAAGATACCTACTGTTCCAGAATAAGGAAGACCTGCACAAAGAGTAATCAAGGAAAAGTTCAGATACACTGCGCAAGAGAAGGAGAGAGCCCTTGCTGATGTACTTTGCAAGTCCTATATGATGCAAGCATTGACCAATGATATCTACATGAGCATTGACAGTCATAAATCATCTGGTCACAGCATGTGGCTTCAGATTGAAAAGATGATGATGGGTTCTAAAGTGGGAACTCAGTTGAAGATTACTAACTGTATATCTGCATATGAAGAATTCAAGGCTAAGACGGAGAGAGCCTTGACGATGTATATGACAGGCTTACCAGACTACTAAATGAGCTGACCAAGAACGGAATCTCTAAAACTGTTATAGAGATAAATGTTAAATTCCTCAACAATCTTCAACCAGAGTGGAAACCTTATGCTAATCATATCAGATTTAACAAATCATTATCTGATATTGACATACATGAAGTTTATGAAACTCTAAAGCAGAACGAGGAAGAAGTTTTGGAGATCCGAGATTCCAAGAAGAAGAAAGAGAAGGAAGTTGCTGATCCTTTAGCTTTCATGTCTGAAAAGAAAGGAAAAAGCAGACCTGGGAAGCAAGTGAAGGAAATAAGCCAATCAAGCGAGTCAGCAGATGAAGAAAGTAACAGCTCGGATTCGGACTCTGAAATGTCTGAAATAAAACATGCGATGGCGATGCTAACAAAAACATTCCAAAAGAAGTTTCAGAAACGACCGAACTCGAACAATCAAAGATTCTCGTCCGGCTCAAAATACGAATTTAAAGATAAATTCGGCAAGAAGAAGAAATATGAAGAAAAGAGATTCGAGAAGAAGTACGAGAAGAAGCCGGAAGAGAAGAAGAAGTTTGTTAAAGGCGTAGCATATGAGCACACAAAGTGCTACAACTGTGGCAAGCTAGGCAATTTTGCTGTAAACTGTAGAAAGCCGGTAACTCGAAATACCGACTACTACAAAAACAAATTTCTTCTCTCTAAACAACGAGATGTGGGGAAAGCACTCATGGCAGAAGATGATCATTGGTTAAACCTAACCGATGAAGATGAAGAAGCTGAAGCTGTTGCGCACATATGCTTGATGGCTAGATCTGAAAATCGTTCTTCAGATGAAGGAGAAGAACAGAGTGCTTAATCCGGTTGATATTGTCCGGTTAAGGTTTAGTGACATAGATTTTTTTTTCTTTTTGTGTTGACCGGATATTAAGTCTAGTTAATTTTTTTAGTTTTTGTCTTTAATTTTTTTTAATGTTTTTCTTTTGTTAAATATTTTTTTTAAATTTTTTTAGGTAAATTTTTTTAAAATTTAATTTTTGTTAATTTTTGTTAATTTTAGTATTTTTTTTGTTTTTATTGTTTAGATTTTTTTAGTTATATTTTTTAGAAATAAATTTTTTTCTGTATTTTTAATTATTTTTGATTTTAGCATTGTTCAATTAATTCGAAATCTAACTTTTTAGAAATTTTACAGGTAAATGGAGGATATTCAACATTAGTCTGACAAGGAATCCCACATTCCCTCTGTCAGATCTGACAATATACCTAACCCTCCTCGGCCTCTTAACCAACCAACACCCGCAGAAACTCTATTTCCCCAATGCCAATACCTTGATATAAAACCTAACAACCATTCTTTCAGTTTGGATATGCCAGCCGAATACTAGATAGTACCATAAATCTTACGTGGACACCCAATTGCCTACTCTCTTTCTGCCCATACACCAGTTCCTATGGTGTATCTACAACAATTTTGGAATACCCTAACACTAGCCAAAGACGGTGACACTTACTACTTCGAAGGAGCCGTAGATGAATATGTCAGCCGATTAACATTAAAAAGACTGAGAGGAATTCTACGTCTTTCTGGACCAGGCTCCACATGTTTTGAGACATTTGTTACAGACGACCAACTCTGCCGTGACATCAAACAGTTAGGATACTCGCAAGAGTTGACTAACCCGTTCTCAATTCAAACGGCGTTTCCTACCGTCGATCTGGCATATGCTATTTTCAATCCTGAACAGATGTCTGACTTCCAAAACTGGGGGAATCGACATGTGTAGCAGTTCATTCCTGAAGTTCTTTCATGGGATAGTCTTTTCACGCAACTATGATTATGCCCTCGTCATATGGAATGAACTGGTTTAGCTCGTTAATGCTAAGATATTTCCGTCGAAGGCCAGAATATTCGTGCCTTGCCAGAGATTTCTGCAACTGTTCATAAAGGCTACGATGAACTCTAATGAAGATATCCTGGGCAGAGCTAACAGTGAAATGGGGCCGACGTTCGTCATGTCTAGAATTCGGCAACATACCAAGGTTGAAGATCTGGATTCAATCATGGAGATTCCACCAGAGCTATATGCCTTCGCTAATCAGAGGGCTCAGTGTGTTATAGATTATACGAGAGTTATAGATCCTATAGTTCAGCCAGAACCGGTTGAACTTACCCCGGGATCACCCCATGCCTCAGCTGAGAGAGAGGGTTTAGCTGTAGGTGAGAGAGTTCAGGAACACGGGTTACCTGAACAGGGCAGTGAGATGAGGGAAAATGTAATTGAGAGGGGTGAACAGGAGCAGAGAGCCTCTGATCAGCATAGTACTTCATCTGATAGTACTTTCTCAACTTCATCAAGTTTGAAAGATACAATATCCAAAAATCAGGCAGCTCTGGGTGATGATGATGATAATAACAATGATAATGACGATGCTGATAACCCTGCTCAACCGATTCCTGCATAGAATATTCAAATAGGAACAGTGGTTGATAATATTGATGAGATCTTTCTAGAGTTTGAAGCTCCACAGACTTGTCCAAGTCTGCATTCCTTATCATTTAATGTTGATGATTTTGGAACCAGACCTGATGACTATGATCGAATGATGGAAGACTTGTCAGATATTCCATTAGAAGGAGGAGATGAGGGAGCTGTAGTAGAAAATGCTGAGAGGTTGAATGAAAGGGAATTAGAAGAATATGGTGAGTGTGTGAGTGGAGCAGAAAATCAAGATCAAGCTCCTATCCCAGCGGATACACATAGGTAGGCACCCACAACTGCTATGGACATTCATTTGTAGAATGTTTGTATTGAAGAAGACATAGCTAGCCCATCTATGCACTTGCACACCCAACCCGACCACTCAACTGGTTCTCAACAACTAGCTGTTTCATTTCAACACGGGGACTTAGCACATATGCTATCTACTTCTTAATTGGAGAATGTAGATATTGAAACAAGTAGGCCGCTCCCCCAGCCTACGACTTCGATTCTGTGCACCTCGAGTCTAGTGTCGATACACATAAGTACACATGAGTCTCGAGCATCTGTTGCTCCCATTGCGGTTCTTAGTGAACATGCCGGAATGACCAGAGTAGTGTCATTTGACCTCCCACAAGGACCGGTCGGAAGTCCTACTAGTGCTATCACTATTGTCTGATGGAAGTCCTACCGGTCTGAACGTAGGCACAACAGTTTACTCAACTGATAACCTAAGTGCTAAGTGATCCAGGAGTTAGTTTACCAGACTTTGTGTCAAGGGAATATCTGGACAATGCCCTAAAGGTTGTTCAAGACAATATGGATGCTCAAATTGCAAGTATTAAAAGACTGTTGAAGGGGAAGGAGCAAGTAGAAGAACAACAACTATCTGCGCCATCATCACCGCTTGTACCTGAGCCTCCGACGGTACAAGAGCAATCGGTGGACGAACTCAAATAATTGCTTTATGCTAAACTGATGTTATCCTAAAATCCTGATGCATAAGTTGCAAATTTGATGAAACCCCCTTGTTCGAGGCTCAAAGTTTTTGGCGTTTCAGGATGTGGTAGCTTCTGGCTTCTCTAAAGTCAGTAAGTTAATCACATCAAACATTCAAACCCTTCAAAGTTTAATTGATGCCCTCTTTGAACGGGTATCTACCTTGGAAGAGACTTGCCGAGCTCAGGCCACCTCACTCAAAAGAAGGCACGATGACCAAGAAGATCATCATGAGGTGGAGAGAAAAAGACAAAGGGTGGCTGAGTCGTCTGTTCAAGCTCTAAGTGTTGAAAGAGAGCCAACTATTCAAGACGTTAATGAAGAAGGTTCTGTCCCGGAGTTAACAAAGGAAAGAATCATTGAGGCGATTATTGTTGAAGATGATGATGTAATGGAGACAAATACATCGATCGAGCCAATGGTTGAAAAGCCGGCGGACTCCACGGTAGGAACAAGTTTGTTATTGGATTTGTCTGCCAATGTCGGATTTAATGATGTTTTTGCTACTGTACTGGGTGGAGAACAAGATTTCGGAGAAGACATAGAGAATAATGACGAGTCATCTGGGTTATACTTTGACTTTGAATCTGAGATCAATGATGAAGATCCAGTATTCCCATTTCAAGGTGATCGTCAGATACTCCCAGCGAGCCTTTTGATCCGACTAAGATTTTTACTAAGAATTATGTGCCTTTTGAAATTCGAGCTAATGTTCCAGGCTATGACAGAGCAAGGATCAGAGAGCCTTACCTTGAAGAGATCTATTATGGCATCCTCCTCCGGCACCGAAAAGCTCTAAGTGCTAACAAGATCATTAGTATCCACAAGGAAACCAAAGATTATCATCTGGAATATAAGCACTTCCTCAAAGCCAAACGTCTCCCGATCAGTGAAGTTAGAACCAAACATCGAGTTGTGTCAATCAAATAGATTGATGCTCAAAGACTTCTCAGAGTCTGGTATCGTGTTTTCACAATGACACGACAAGATGGAAATGTATGGAGATTTAGCAAAGCTGACTTCTCAAACTTGTATTTAGAAGATTTGGAGTATATGTATCATGAAATCCGAAACATGACTATTAGAAGGGAGGGAGTAACAGTAGCTCTTCATACGATTAAAAGGTTTATGCGGAGTCATGTCAAGGTGGCTATGGTTATTGATGTTCAAATGGGTGTTCAAGATAGTTAGAGAATCATCAATTTGAAGAGACCTAAGCAATAGTTAGAAGACATTGATGCCTATCCTGTTTACATGATTCTTGAACAACTAGAGTTCATAGTCATATACTATGCTGAGCATCAAGTAAAGAAGTTTATGAGATTCAGCGAGCTAAACAAATTTTTTGATGGTACTATTAGAATGGTGAGACGGGCACTTGACACGAAGATAGTAAACAATAATAAAGCTGTGGAGTCGGAGAGGATGAGCTCAAAAGATAGATATTTACTGATCAATGCCTTGAACTTACTTGAGAAGAAAATTCAATATCGGAATGCACTGAGGAGGCTGGAGAAACTACTCGGACTCAGAAAGACAAGATTTACGAGAGTTCGAACTTGAATCCAAAGGGGGAGAATATTGTGTTCTAGTATGTGCCTTATTCTTGTATTCAAGTTCTCCTTTTAATATGCTTTGAAATAGTTAGGTTTAATTCTTTCCTTAGTATAAATAGTCATTAGTTTTGTAATTGTTATTAACTTTCTGTAATCATTATGATTAGTACTGTAAATTCTCTCAAGAAATCTACAAAAGATTTGGTGATCATATCTCACTAATCTTCATCTTGTTCTTAATTCTTGAAGATCTAATTCAGATTTGTATGATTTTGGGCTTTTCACTCTACTTGAGATGCCATGGGCATATTTCCCTTTCGAAGCGCCTCTGCTCGTTCTAGCGTTGGTTGACTTTGTGCTCTCTGGCTAGAAGAATCGTGCGCTGGTTGGCATGGGGTAGAGGCAGATGGAGCAGAGGGGGCACTCCTTTGTGTGACACTTGGAGCGGCTGTCGACTGTTTCTCCCCCTATTGATGATTTTGAGGGCAAGACACGTCTGGGTCCTCATCATCATCAAGCGTTCTTCGTTTGGATGCCTCGGCACACGAAGTTCGGTCCATTCGTCTTTTGGGTCTTTGCTCTTCTTCTTAAGGCAAGGATTTGATTTTGGCCTCAAACAGCTTTAGAAGCTCTTCTATAGCTCCCTAACCCGTTGAATCTCCATGTCCGTGCGGTAGTTGAGGGCAGCCAGAGATCGTGTGATTGAGTCTGCTGCCTCTGTGGCTTTGCTGTTTAATTCCGATGTGAAACTCGCCAACTTCTGTTGAAGTCTGTCACCCAGAGCATTCATTGCACCCTGAGTGACATAATCTATAGGTACATTGAGAGGGATGAGTGCCTGGTCGTCATGAGAAGTGGAAGCTTCAAACCTCTGTATACATGCTATGACCCTTTGTAGGGCCTCAGCATTTTGCACCATCAATTCTTGAAGTGTATCAAGACGAGAGGCATTTATCAAAGATTCAGCCCTCAATACTGCTAAGGATGCTCATATCTCATCCAGAGCAGATGTAGAAGATGATGGGTCTGCACGGGCCATGTTGAGTTTTTGCTCTTCCAAAGAGCACATCAAAGAGGTGGCAAGGGATTGGAACTCCTCCCTTGGGACGTACGCTATTTGGGTAACCTCTGGCTCAACACATGAGGCAGATTTAGTCCTAGTTCCAAGGACACCTTCTTGCTCGACTTGATTGACGTTGGTCGAGGAAGGATTTCCAGTAGATCCTCATGGTTCTCTTTGAGGAGAATTCACTACTGATGTTCTATCATGAAGAGTGTCCAAGGCAGGTTCAGAGCCAGCCAAAGGACTCTTCATGAGTGGACAAGGAGATTGGTCGAGAATCTCCATATCTTGTGCATCTAATCCTTGCTCTGAACAAGGTGGGGAGTCTACATGTGCAGAGGAAATGAATTCCTCTGTCTGGGATAGTGGCACGATATGGGGAGACATATCACTTATTATTTCAAAGGTTACACCCTTTTGAGAGGGTGATCCCTGAGGCGTGGCTTCCCTTTGGTTTTCATAACCAGAGGAAGATGCGACCTCTGGTAAGTTTGGCGGGATAAGGTTCGAGGTGTGCTCTTTTGTTTCAATGACCTCCGTGTCTTGACCATCGGAGTCAAATGATGTGTTTGCACTGGGTGTTGGAGTACTGAATCATATGTGCCTATTTACCACCCTAGGCTGCTATGGCTGGCCCTGAGGCAAAGCAGCTTCTGCACCTCTTCCTCTCTCCTCACCTTCTTCTTCTTCCTCTTCACTACTCTCACTTTCTTCTTCTTCCTCCTCACTCTCCTCACTTTTTTCACTTGAAGTATATGACCCAGCAGCATCATCGAAGTGCTCTTGGTCATCCTCTTGGTTAGAGCTAGAGGATTGCTCCAAGCCTTGATTGGCTTCTTTCTCTGCTCTGAGTCTTGCCTCTTTCTTGAGGCGAGCAATCTCTGCCAGTCGAGCACTCTCTTCTCGCTCTTCCTCTTCTCGCAAATGAGAAAGTTCTACCAGTCTGGCTTGCTCTGCTCGATCCTCCTCTTCTTTCTTCTTTCTCTCCCTCTCCACTCTCTTTTTCTTTGCTTCCTCTCTCTTTCTTTGTTTCTCTCTCTCTTTCTCCAACCTTACCTCCTCTTCCTCTTCCTAAGGCCTTAGAATGTCCTCTGTGCCCTCTTCCTCTTAGGTTAGTCTTATGCATGCTGGGTTTCAAGACACTGGTTCTAGCGACTCGCGTGTACGTCTGTACGCTCTTTTCACCTCCCTCGTCGTCATATAAGCAAAGAGCTTCATTGGGATTGGCCTTTCTGACGCGTAGCCCTCTTTGTTAATGATGGGCTTGTAGTGGGTGAGCACATTCACAATGTGCACGAGCAGACAACCCAGATCTATGTTGTTGTGATCGATAAATGGTCTTAGAAGAAGAACCAAGAAGCGGGGAAATAGGAGAGATGGCAATTCCTTTCTTTTGGTTACCTCTTGGCATTTCTTGGCAACAACAGCCTTGAACTATGTGTAGAGTATCAAGGAGTAGTCGAAGAAGACGCCGTGCATAATCTGGAGGATGTTCGTGGAGAACATGTCTAAGCTCCCAATCTTCTTTGTCAGTGGTCAATTGACCAATGTGAACATGGTGTTCCACAATCGGGGGCAGGTATTGGCGACGGTATTGAGACGGGTATTGGATAGATTTGTTGTACCCCAAGAATTTCAAGAAAGAGACGATTTCATCCCCAGAAGGGAGAGGGGCATACTCATTAAGCCCTAGGTCCATTTTTTTGGGGATTTGAAGAACGCAGGAAAACAGGGACCTCGAAATACGAACATTGATGAACTTCTTTGAAGACTGCACATAAAAGTCTCCAACAATCCCTCGTGAGGAGTATGTAATGGCGTAGGATTACCAAAATTCCTAGATATACCATTTAGGTACAAGGTCATCTGTGTTCATCAAGGCGGGGTTCAAAAAGTGTTGTTGAAGGATATCAATAATAGGGTGGTATTTTTGGTCAATGTTTTCTAGAGAAATTTGAAGGGCGTGGTTATTTGGTTTGAGTGGTAGAAGAACCATGTTTTGGATGGTTTCTTCAACGGTTTTCAGGGTAGTGGTGTGGGTTTGCGAGTTCCGGATTCGGAGGAAGACATTGTTGCAGGTTTTGGTGAAAAAGGAAGGGTTTGAAAAGTTAGGGTTTTCAAGAATTAGTTCTTGATTCTTAAAATAGGTTGAAGAAAGGGTTTGAATGTAACAACCCCCAGTTTCCATATACAGATAATCCACATACATAAACTCATAATACTAAAAATAGTATTGTTACAAAACATGGACTAACAAAAACTTTCTTTACTACATTTATGAGTAAACAAATGTCATCGACATTAAACTTTTCCCCTTTCTTTATCCTGCGAGGTAGGACGACCTGTTAAATACATATACTTATTTATCTCTCTCGCGGTTACACCGCCATTCATTTCTCTCGCGGTTACACCGCCATTACATCTCTCTCGCGGTTACACCGCCATTACATCTCAAAAATTTAACACATTAGCCGGATTTGAAGTCCAGTCAACCTTGTCCGTATATGAAATCCGGACAAACACTTGGAATATCAAGAGGGTTACATCATCTCTGGTCAACAATCCGGACAACACCTTGTATAAGCTTTGTCCAGTTAACACTTAGAATGAAGTCAATATCTTTGTCAGGATAGGAAGTCCGAACAATACCCCGCTCACAACTTAACCGATTTAAAATAATCCGGACAATACATCGCTCAACCTTTGACCGATTTAAAACAATCCAGACAATACATCACCCAACCTTTGACCGATTTAGATGAGATCCGGTCACCTCTTGACCGGTTTAAGGAGAACTCCGGACACTCTTTGTCCGGTTTAAGGACTTAACTAAATATTTATGAAATGCAGTTCATAAATAGCAGATTCTAGCACTAAAAGATGTAATAACCAATACTTTAAAGCAATATACACTCACCTTAAACAAAGAATCCTGATTCTGAATTCTCTTCYTCTTCTCTGCCAATTCGTATRATTCAAAAGGAGGATTTCCTATTATAACAAGARTGTAAYCTTTTTATCTTRACAAAAGTTTTCTATATATAGTAATAAGGAAACAAGGTGGGCGGTGTCTCCAGCCGACTCCCCCTTGCTTTTAAAATTATTCCCCAATATACACACCTTAAAAATCTTCACATAATCCTAACACACACATATATATATATATATATATATAAATATATATAGATATATAAATATATATATATATATATATATCTATATATTAAAAAATCTTAAATCAAAACTTGAAACCCGAATATTATTCCCTCCTTAAAAGAATTCTGTCCCGGAATTCCATTTAAGCAAAAAGGTAGGGATACTTCATCTGCATTTCAGACTTCGATTCCCATGTGGCGTCTGGTCCTTTGTGATAACGCCACTGAACCTTTACTAACCCAATCTCTTTGTTTCGCAACTTCTTTACTTTGTAGTCAGTAATCTGTTCAGGGGTTTCTTCATAGCATAATTTTTCATCTACCTCAATTTCAGGTAATGGTATTGCCACATCTGGACTTATTAGACATTTCATCCAATTCGACACATGAAACGTGTCATGAATCCCACTTAATTCCAATGGAAGTTCTAATTTGTAAGCCACTTCCCCAATCCTTCCAATAATAGAGAATGGTCCAACATATTTTGGACTTAATTTTCCTCTTTTTCCAAAATGTACCATTCCTTTCCAAGGTGATACTTTTAACATCACTCTATCACCTTCTTGGAATTGAATTGGCTTCCGACGTTTATCTACATAACTTCTTTGTCTATCATGTGCCGCTTTCATTCGTTCTCGTACTACTCCAATTTTATCTGCAGTTTGTTGAACTAACTCAGGTCCAGCTAACTGTTTTTCACCTATTTCATTCCAGCACAAAGGAGTTCGACATTTGCGTCCGTACAGTACCTCGAAAGGTGCTTCCTGAATGCTTGAATGGTAGCTATTGTTGTACGCAAATTCCACCAAAGCCAAAAGACTATCCCATGATCCTTCGAAATCAATGACACATGCTCTCAACATATCTTCCAATGTTTGGATAGTTCGTTCACTTTGTCCATCAGTCTGAGGGTGATAAGATGTACTTTACTTAATCTGAGAACCCATCTCTCTTTGAAAGCTTTTCCAAAACATAGAAGTGAATCGACTATCTCTGTACGAAATAATTGAGAGAGGAACACCATGACGTGTCACTATCTCATCAATATACAGTTTTGCCAATCTCTCCATTGGATAAGATTCTTTCATAGCTAAGAAGTGTGCAGATTTAGATAACCGATCTACTATCACCCATATAGCATCATAACCTTTTGATGTTTTCGGAAATTTGGTTATGAAATCCATAGTGATGTGATCCCATTTCCATACTGGAATTTCTAAAGATTGCAACTTACCGTAAGGACGTTGGTGTTCAATCTTTACTTGAAGACATGTTAAGCATTGCTCAACATGCTTAGCTATATCCTTCTTCATACCCGGCCACCAATAATGTTGCTTCAAATCTCGATACATTTTATTTGTACCTGGATGAGTTGCAAAACGTGACTTTTGAGCCTCACCCAAAATACGTTTTCTGAGGTCACTATAGCATGGTACCCAAATTATGTTCCCGAATTTCTAAAATCTCTATCATCTCTTACTAGATCAGATATTAATCCGCCCAATCTTTCCTGTTTAATCTTATCCTTCTTCATTGCCTCATACTGAAATCCTCGCAATTCTTCCTGAATACTGGGTAGCAACTCAAATCGTAAAGCTGTAGCTTTGATAGTTCCACTTTTCTCTTGTAGACTTAATGCATCGGCTACTACATTTGATTTTCCTAGATGATACAAAATTTCACAATCATAATCACTTACCAATTCCAACCATCTTCTCTGACGCATATTCAGRTCTTTCTGATGGAACAGATGTTGCAAGCTCTTATGATCTGTGAAGATTTGRSATTTYGTTCCATACAAATAATGCCTCCATATCTTCAAAGCAAACATTACTGCCGCCAATTCCATATCGTGAGTACGATATTGCCTTTCATGATCTTTTAACTGTCTAGAAGCATAAGCTATTACCTTTCCATGTGGCATTAGTACACAACCCAAACCCATCTTTGACGCGTCACTATAAACTACAAAATCTTCCATTCCATCTAGTAAAGATAGAATTGGTGCACTGCATAACTTATCCTTCAATATCTGAAAAGCCTGAGCTTGTGCTTCATCCCACTCATATTTCACATTCTTTTTGGTCAGCTTTGTTAATGGAGTAGCTATACGAGAGAAATCTTGTATAAAATTACGATAATACCCAGCCAATCCAAGAAAACTTCTGACTTCAGTTGGAGTCTTTGGAGCTTCCCATTTTTCAATAGCTTCAATTTTGAGTGGATCTACTTTAATCCCTTCTTTTGAGATAACATGCCCCAAAAACTGAACTTCTCGCAGCCAAAATTCACACTTTGACATCTTGGCATACAGTTTCTCTAGTTTCAACAATTCCAGAAGTAATCTCAAATGATGTGCATGTTCTTCTTCCGACCTAGAATATATCAGAATATCATCAATGAAAACAATAACAACTTTATCAATATAGGGACGACACATTCATCATGTTCATAAAGGCTGCAGGTGCATTTGTGAGTCCAAATGGCATAACTAGGAATTCATAATGACCATAACGTGTACGGAATGCTGTTTTTGACACATCTTCATTCCGAATTTTCAATTGATGATAACCGGACCGTAAATCAATCTTTGAAAAATAAGTAGCCCCAACCAATTGATCAAACAAATCATCAATTCTTGGGAGAGGATACTTATTCTTGATTGTCAGTTTATTCAACTCCCGATAATCAATGCACATCCTCATTGATCCATCCTCCTTTTTCACAAAAAGCACCGGTGCACCCCACGGGGAAGTACTCGGTTGGATTAAACCTTTATCCAACAATTCTTTCAATTGAGACATTAACTCCTTTAACTCAGAAGGAGCTAATCTATATGGTGCACGTGCAACAGGTGCTGCTCCAGGAATTAATTAGATCTGAAATTCTATCATTCGGTCTGGAGGTAGACTTATCAAATCTTCTGGAAATACGTCAGGAAATTCCCTTACGACTAGGATATCCTCCATCTTTCCTTTCTCTTTCTTCATATCTATAGTATATGCAAGAAAACTAACACATTCCTTCTATACATACTTCCTAGCCTTTAGAACTGAAATTAGGCTAGAGTAACGATCTCCATAAATCACAACTCTTCCTTTTTCGGGTAAGT
>NW_020201328.1:7504-9702 GCF_001531365.2 Cynara cardunculus var. scolymus | reverse complement strand
GGTGACACAAAAGAACGATTTGCACCCGAATCAAATAAAACTTTGGCACATACTGAATTAACAATGAATGTACCTGTTACCACTTCAGGGTGCTCTTCTGCCTCACCTCTTGTCATCTGAAAGGCTCTCCCGCTCGTAGACTCCCCACGTCTTATTTCTCCTTTACTACTTGTATTAACATGATAATCCATTTGTCCCTGACCTGTTGGCACATAACCAGGTCCTCGGCTCCTAGAATATCCAGATCCCGGTCCTCCAATAAAACCAGACCCTCGACCTTTAGCTTGCGGACAATCGGCATTTACATGTTGAGATGAATTACAAGTAAAACACCTCTGTGTCCTCCGACAATCTCGAGCTATATGTCCTGGTTCCTGACATTTAAAACATACTCGAGATTCTGTATTGCAATTTCCCTAATGTATTTTATGACATCGGTTACACACCTTATCCGCAAACCTTGAAATTGGTTGATTCAAATTTTCCATAAACCTTGGTCTACGGAAATCAGTTACTGTAGCTTCCCCCTTTCTTTTCTCTCCAACCCTTTCTTGTGGTTTTCGGTTTATATCTTGTTCCAGTATTTCAGCAGCATCAATTGCCGCTTGAAATGTTGTTGGATTCCTGGATATTACAAATTTCCGAAGATTCGACTCTAACCCGCTGATATACTTTCTCACTTTACTCTTTTCAGATATAATATAGGCTTCAGCAAACCTAGATTGTTCCATGAAAACTTTTGTATACTGGCGGACTGACAGGTTTCCTTGCTCAAGATGAAGGAAATCATCTTCCAACTTTCTTACTGCAGCTTCAGGACGATACTGCATTTTAAACTTAACCACAAATTCTTCGCACAACATTATTTTCAGAATATTCAGATCTGAACTTGACAAAACTTCCCACCAGTATAAAGCACTTGATCTCAGACATGACACAACAAACATAACTTTATCCTCTTCTGCACTTTTACTAATTTGCAGACTCAGCTCTATCTCCTTGAGCCAACACATAGCTTTAACAGGATCACGCTCACCAGAAAACTTGGGAGGTTTACAATGAAGAAACATTTTTGATATCTCCTACTTTTTGTACCGAGGATGAAGTAAGGGGTACAGATGTACCAGTTACTGGTGTACTAGCTCCGACTTCCACCTGATAATCAGGATTTCTTACCACTTCTGGATTATTTTGGGTTGTACGCCCCAACAAATTCACCAAACTTTCTTGGAACTTTCCCAACTCTGTTGCAAACGTTTCTTGCGTAATAAATCCGGGATCAGAAACATTATGTCCACCCCTTGCTCTTCCTCTACCATGACCAGACATTGAACTTTCTTGGGCCGACAATTCCTGTTCCCCATGAGTTTCTTGTCTAGCACCTCTACCTCTTCCTCGACCCCTGCCGCAGCTTCGCATTTCTATGGTCATCACATTTTCCGGGTCCTCTCCTTGTGTTACATTTCTTCTTCCCCGACCTCTTCCATAACCAGTAGAGGTTCTTTCTGTTTGATTGGGATTATCTGCCATTTCTCAGTATATAACTTTTTCTGTCACATTTAAACACACATGATTATTCTCATAATTATAACATAATAACACATTTATCCTCATGTCTATCCATAACTCAGATTATATCAGTCATATATAATCTATCTTTCTCATAATAGGTTAAGCTATAACATATTTTCATGTTCATAGACCTAGTGAAACCTATTATCATAACTTCTGCACCTCTAGTTTAAGTCTAAGTATTTTGCAAATACCCAGTTCCCTTAAACTAAGGCTCTGATACCAACTGTAACAACCCCCAGTTTCCATATACAGATAATCCACACACATAAACTCATAATACTAAAAATAGTATTGTTACAAAACATGGAGTAACAAAAACTTTCTTTACTACATTTATGAGTAAACAAATGTCATCAACATTAAACTTTTCCCTTTCCTTTATCCTACGAGGTAAGATGATCTGTTCAGATACATATACTTATTTATCTCTCTCGCGGTTACACCACCATTACATTTCTCTCGCGGTTACACCGCCATTCATCTCTCTCGCGGTTACACCGCTATTATATCTCTCTCGCGGTTACACCGCCATTACATCTCTCTCGTGGTTACACCGCCATTACATCTCTCTCGCGGTTACACCGCCATTACATCTCTCTCGCGGTTACACCGCCATTACATCT
>NW_020201328.1:0-7469 GCF_001531365.2 Cynara cardunculus var. scolymus | reverse complement strand
CGGTTACACCGCCATTACATCTCTCTCGTGGTTACACCGCCATTACATCTCAAAAATTTAACACATTATCCGGATTTGATGTTCTGTCAACCTTGTCCGGATATGAAATCCGGACAAAGACTTGGAATATCAAGAGGGTTACATCATCTCCGGTCAACAATCCGGACAACCCCTTGTATAAACTTTGTCCGGTTAACACTTAGAATTAAGTCAATATCTTTGTCTGGATAACAAGTCCGGACAATACCCCGCTCACAACTTAACCGATTTAAAATAATCCGGACAATACATCGCTCAACCGTTGACCGATTTAAAACAATCCGGATAATACATCGCCCAACCTTTTACCAATTTAGATGAGATCCGGTCACCTCTTGACCGGTTTAAGGAGAACTTCGGACACTCTTTGTCCGGTTTAAGGACTTAACTAAATATTTATGAAATGCAGTTCATAAATAGCAGATTCTAGCACTAAAAGATGTAATAACCAATACTTTAAAGCAATATACACTCACCTTAAACAAAGAATCCTGATTCTGAATTCTCTTCTTCTTCTCTGCCAATTCGTATGATTCAAAAGGAGGATTTCCTATTATAACAAGAGTGTAATCTTTTTATCTTGACAAAAGTTTTCTATATATAGTAATAAGGAAACAAGGTGGGCGGTGTCTCCAGCCGACTCCCCCTTGCTTTTAAAATTATTCCCCAATATACACACCTTAAAAATCTTCACATAATCCTAACACACACACATATATATAAATATATATATATATGTTCAAAAATCTTAAATCAAAACTTGAAACCCGAATATTACATTGAAGGACTTACTTGACGAACGATGATGATGATTCTACCAAGAATTTCAGTTCTAGAAAATGATTTGAAAGCTTGAAGGAGAATCAATGGCGGTTTTGGAGCGTTAAAGATGACGAGTTCTTTGGAAATTTGTGTAAGCGTAAAAAATGAATTGGGGGAAACTTTTTTAAATAGGAAAAGAAATAAAGCAATCGAGTGAATTGCGCCCCAATCGTCAGAAAAACTGAAGCGGTTTTCTCACAGCCTGTGGGCAATTGCCACATGGACTGCCAGCTACAAGTGGCGCCTCCCGGGTTTGAAAAAATTAAGAGAACAGGTGGTGACGCTTAGTGTTAGGACTGAAATTCAATGTTAAATTGTATTCGTCTTGAAAGTTAATTTTGTCTATAATTGTATTAAAGTCATCGTGTTTGGCTTTTCATAGGATAGTTTGACTTTGACTTTGTCTAGATGTTTGACCCTATATAAAGGGTGTTTCCTTGTAATTTTAGTAAGGAAGCTTATTTGTAAAAATCTCACGTACATAATAAAGTTGACTATTTGACAAATCCTCTCAAATCTCCTTCTACATGTCCTTATTGAATATCATCTCTGCCATAGATTCTCAAGTGTTATATTGAAGATTGATATATTATGGACTATCATTTGGTATCAGAGCGGATCTGCACTGAACTTGATTGAAGAAAGTGTTAAAAGTTGCACAATTTTTTTGGAAATTCATCTTATGTTCTTCATATTCGTATTCTGTTCTTGAACGTTTTTCACATTTTTTGTAAATTTTTTCTCAAATCTTTCATTGAATGTTAAAATGACATTGTGTAAATTTTTAAGTCGTGAATCAGTGTTATTCATACAAATTCATGATTTGATCATTGTCTATAATGATTTGAAGAGATTTGTTAGTTTTATGAATTTTTGAAGATCTTCGTGTTCTTATTAAAATTCATCAAAAAGATAGATTTTGATCCATTTTTTTGTATGAATTACTGTAATTTATGTGTTTGTTTGTTGGTTTGATCTATGTTTGAATGGCATTTTGATTGGATCTTGTTATCTTAAATCGCTTGGCTCTACTCATCTTGATGATCGATTTAAGTGGCATCCTTAGATTGCTCATAGTGTGAGCGATTTAGTCTTTGCTTTAGGCGATTAAGAGCTTAGGCTTGAGCAATTAAGAAACATAGTCTTGAGCGGTTTAGGTAGTGAATTGAGCGATTTAAGTTTAGTCCTGAGCGATTTAAACATAGTCTTGAGTGAGTTTATCCTTGAGCGATTTAGGCAGTGTATTGAGCGATTAAGAGTTAAGCATTGAGCGATTTAGACACAAGGCCTTGAGCGATTTATACTTAGTTTAGTTTCAGTCTTGAGCGATTTAGTCCATAGATTGAGAGATTTAGTTCTTAGTTGTGAGCGATTTAGTTCTTAGTTGTGAGCGATTTAGGCTTAATTGTGAGTGATTTAGAACAAGTTGTGAGCAACTTAGAACAATTCTTGAGCAATTTCGGTACTTCATTGGGCGATTTAGACTTAGGCTTGAGCATAGACTTGAGCTTAGGCACACCTTTGAGCAATTTAGACACTTTTTCACGACATGAATTGTTTGAGCCTAGCCTAATTTTGCTAAGAGCCTTGTCTATGTCCTTTTGTTAATTATCTTTTTGAATATTAAGTCTTCTTCAACATTCTTTTTAACCAGATAGGATTTCCAGGAATTTTGAGAAGTGTAATTTTTAGATTGTATTTCTTTGATCAATTTCTTGAACTGCATAGATTCTTTATTTAATCAATCTTGAATTCTTTTTTAATGGCAGCTTTTCTTGAGAAGGAGAATAAAGAGTTGAGAGTTCAGATTTCCAAGATGGAGAAGAAGAAAAATACATAAACATGTTTCCTGAAAATCATGCTAATATAGATTTTATTGAAAATTTACAAAAAGAGCATAAAGAAGCATTAGAAAGTGTTGAGAATGATTCCAAGTATTGGATTAATAAACTTGAAAAATCTTTGGATGATGTAAGAAAAGATTGTGATAATGAATTGAAGACATGGAGTAACTCTAATAAAGATCTGTTTAATGAACTCCAAAAAGTTCAGAGTGAGTTTAGAGCCGAAAGAAATTATCCAGGTAGAAAACATACTAAGACTGATAAATTTACTGAACTTAACTGATAAATTTTATAAGCCTGAAAGTGATTTGATTGAGTTAAGAAAGTTACTGAACTTAGAAAAAGAAAAGGTTTCGGAAGCTGAAAAGAGTTTCAATGTTGAAAGAACAGTTTTTGAAAAAGAGAAAAAGAGATTTAAAAAATTAGAGAAACTATTTGATGCTGAATGTTTATCTTATGAAAATAAGATTAATTCTCTTGAGCTGAACGCTAAATTTCTTTTGAATCAAATCTCAGATTTTGAAGAACTTATCATCTTGGAACGAGCCAAGGTTGATAAAGAAAAGAAAGAGGCTGAACAAAAGCAGAAAGCACTAGATGAAGAGAAAAGACTGTTTGTTCTTGAAAAGAAAAACACTCTCAAGAAACATGCAGCAATTGCCAAAGAATTTATAGAAAAGAAGAAGTGGCTTGACATTGCTTCTGAGAATGATAAGGGAAGTTCAGATGAAGAAAGAAAGAAGTTTGAGAAAGAAAGGAAAGGGTTTGATAAACTGTAGAATGAATTAGAAGGTAAGTTTTTGGATACTGCAAAGAAATTGTCTGATCTAGAGACAGAACTTGTAACTGAATTGAACATGAGATTTGAACTTAAGAAGAAGTATGATTTAGTTGCTGATGAGAGAGACCAGTTACTTAAGAAAGTAACAGACTTTTCAAGAGCTGAAAGCTCAACTGGTTCTCAATCTCAGTGTAAAACTTGCTTTTATAAATGTTCAAATGTTAAATCCAACAGTTATTCAAGCCGTAGTCCTAAATCAACTGTTTCTAAGAACAAGTCTTGTTCTTAAGATCAGTTTTATCAATGGTATGTCATTGGATCACCCAATAAATTTTCAAAAGTTAAACAAGTTTGGGTTAATAAAGCTGATTTAGTTGTGTCTCATAAATCTGTTGTAACTAACACTATTCTTCCTTGCACTGTGAGATCTACTAATCAATTGACCAGTTTCAGTAAGAGAAGATTCCTATGCTCAAACTGTGGAACAAATGATTTTGTTGACAAGAAGAAGATCAACAAAGGATATGGGAACAACTGGTTTGAAAACAACTGGAATTCATTTAACAGGTATAATAATGACTAGTGTGGTTCTTACTGCTTATCTGGTCTACCTGTTAAAAGTATTAAAAAGAAGACATCTAATAAAAATAGATGGTTTGGCAGTTACAACATACCCCAGCCCGATACTAACAAAATAGGACCCAAATTCATTTGGTTACAAAAATCTATTTGATCTGATTTTGCAAGTGTGTCAATTTTATGCTGATCAGAATTTCATATCAGTGATACACTAATGCAGGGGGAGTTGTAATCTGTTCCAAAAAGGCTTCTAAACAATTCAGTTCAGAACCCGTGCTTTACCGAGTGTGGTTTCTAAAAACTCAATTTAGGACCCGTGCTTAACATGTTTTTTTATTTTTTGAGCTGAATCGAATCATTTATATAATCTACTTTCTAGTGGGAGTATCTAGAAGTGGGAAGTGAATAAATTTTTTTTTAAAACGAGTACATTTTCTGAACAGGTATTTCCTAAGAGTTTACTTGCGTAATTTCTCATCGAACATAACTCCAATACCTGTTTCAGCTATTCTTCAAACTGTTATTATCACGTCTCTTATAATATTATCATTTTCGGTGATAATACGCTCGTTTGTATTCAAAAGTTGTTTTTCTGATATTTTTTTCCCTTGATTGATATACATTTCATTTTTTTAATCAGAATCTGTAATCTCGTACTTACAGATCTTCATTCATTTCTCTCGCATATCGAATAATCTGATCGTTGTCGCATCATCCTTTTATTGATTGTGCTTAAAGCCAAATATTTTGATCAAATTTTATATGATCATTATGCTTTATTTGCAATAACATTTTGATCAACCATTGTGATTAACTAAGCATATTGTTAAAATTTAGGAGGGACTGAGTGCTTATCCGAAATACCTCAATGGAATGTCATAATCGACAAACCTACCCATGAGGACAACCATATCTGAGTGAGCTTTAAATCAAAAAGGGTTTGTGTGCAGAGTTTAAAATGAAAAAGAAAGGGGTAGTGGTTGTGAGCTAAAAGAATTGACAAGAGTTGTGTCAGGATTAAAAGAACATAAGAATTGTATTCCAAACTTCTAAAATTCGGGCATACCATACAATCTATTAGTTCTCAATTCTTTCGAGACAAATATTGAAAAAAGAAAAGCCCAGGCCAATTCTTGTCACAACCCCATTAGCTACTCATTTATCTCTTAACAGATAAGTGTTTCAATAACACTTAGGGCACACAACTCACAACCTATCAATTTCTCATTCGGAGAAAGTTGATATTGAAATAGAAGAATATATGTCCCCTCTTCAAGTCTTTTTGATCACTAATTGAGTCTGATAGATTTGTGTAGTCCATACTGTTTATCATTTGGAGCCTAATCAGAAGCATATGTTGCTTTATCTTTCTACAGTACCAATATTGCATTTTATTTGTTAATTTCCCAAAACATTCATAGATATGCTATTTTTAAGCTATCAATGACTGAATGGAAGACCTGGTGAGATGAACATCAAAAAGTCTCAAATATACAGTACATCCGTTGTACTGAGTATCTCTGTTATACTCACAGGCCAATCTTTTTGTAAGATTGAAAACTGTTAGCTCTCATATTTCATTTAATGTAAAAGTATGAAAAAGTATTACTGCAAGTGTTGACAGAAGGGTTCTACCACAAAAGACCACAGAGGACCAACAACAGAAGCTATACAAAAGCGTACAAGTCAAGAATGACAGAACCTCTGTTGTCTCTCACAGAGGTTCTGGAAACTAATCCTCTAGCATCAAGTGCTTACAAGTCATATCCAGCAGAGCCTCTGGGATGGCTCACAGAAGGTTTGCAGTTTATCTTATGTGAAGAGCCACATCTCACTGCTTTACTTAGGTCTGTTAGCTGCACGTGCTTATCACATGACTACGTTTGTAATCTGCTTTATTTGAACGTCTTAGATCATTTCACTTGTCTAGGTCGTGTCAGAAAAGCCGTTAGGAAGTAGTATAAATAGCAGCTTAGGCCTTTGTAATTGTGGGCGCTTCCGTATTGTAATTGTCAATATTTTCAATAGAATTGAAAATCATTTGAAGCTATTCTCTCGTGTTCTTCATTCTTCATCTGTGTGTTCTTGGTTGATTTCTTACTCTGTTTGTTCATATATTGTTTCCGCTACACTTTATTGTCTAAAAGATCATCCAGAGTATTTGGTTAATATCATAAGCTGAATCTAAAGGTCCTAACAATTGGTATCAAAGCAGGAATCAAATTCTAATTTGATTTATTCTGTTCTTGGTATTAATCTACATTTGCTTAAGAACACCAGTCTTCTTCTTCAAGTTACCCTGTTTTACTCTATTCTATCAGTTTCATCTTATTCCTATTTTTTCTTCTTCTTTCAATGGCGAATCTAGCCAATACATCTTTCATGAGCACTGGTCTCAATCTAGACCTCCCACGCTTATACATGAGGAGTACCCCCAATGGAAGGTGCGAATGGTTAATTTTCTTGAAGGAATTCACCTAAGGATATGTGAATTTCTTTATAATCCTCGTTATGTCCCCATGAACTTAATTCCTAGAGTTCTAGCCACTGGAACAACTCCAGAAATTCCTGAACAACTCCAGAAATTCCCCATGAACCACGTCCTGTTGCAAACTGGAGTGATGAGGACAAAATTATGGTCGAATTGGGTAGCAAGTGCAAACAATTGTTAATTATGGCAATACCTCACGAAATCTTTAAATGCATCGATCACTGTCAATTATCCATGGATATTTGGGCAGAGTTAGAGAAGAAGATTGAAGGAGGTAATAAAACACTCAAAAACAATCGATCAATTTGCATTGACGAGTACCACAACTTCAAGGCGAAAGAAGGCGAATCCCTGTCCGACACATACTCTAGACTGAACACCTTTATTAGTAACTGCAAGGGGTATGGAGTCATGAGAACGGCAGAGGACAACAACTCATTATTCTTGAAGAGCCTTGGAGTTGAGTGGATGCACTTCACCATGTCCATGAAGGCCACCCTAGACTTGGAAATGTGGACTCTAGCAGACTTGTTTGGATCTCTTAAAAGCCAAGAGCCTCAAGTTCTACAAATGAAAAGGAACTATGGTGGCCCTCCGGCTCTAGTCGCAGAGGATGGATGCTCAGGAAAGGGGAAAGAGGCACAAAAGGAAGAGAAGGAGAAGAAGAAGAAGAAGAAGAAGGTATTGATAGCAGAGAGCGATGACAGTTCTGATGAAGAAGTCTCCATGAAGGAGATGATGAAAACTCTRGCCTTAATCACCAGAGAATTCAGGAAGGGTGGAGAGAGAGGAAAGAGTTTAAAAGTTTCAACAGAAGAAACTTTGCAGAGGGAGAGAGATCTAAGACAATATAGAAGGAACAGAAGCCTTCGCAGAGGGTGGAAGAGCAGAGGAAGGAAGAGCCAAAATATGG
>NW_020201327.1:66437-68881 GCF_001531365.2 Cynara cardunculus var. scolymus | reverse complement strand
AGATATTAGAGTTTCCCTCAGTTTTCCCATTTCTTCTGCTAGATCATTTCTAGTTATAAACTCTGATTGTTGCCTTTGTTCTTGTTGAGCATTCCCAGAAATAGATTCCCTTTTATCAGGGTGAATTTCAGCCTGACTCCTCTCAGGAATCTGACTCCTCCCTTGATTCCTACCCCTAATGATGGATTTGCAGGAGATTTCTCCCTTTCTTCAGATACAGGGCGGGCAGTTCTCTCTGACCTTCGTGATTGACTAGACATCTGCAGATATTTTAGTATTAAATATCACGTATTCACATTCCCAAATATAATATGGTGTCCGAGTATAAGTATGTACCTGTAAATTCATAATTACATTRGYCATTTGTAATTTGAATTCACCTTACATACTGTTCTCTTTAACCCATTATATTTTATTCCCAGTGATACTAATAATGTCCGGGACTCTTAACATGCAAATGATAGTTTAAGTCTAGGTATCATGCTTTGAATACCTAAATCTCTTAAACTAAGGCTCTGATACCACTTCTGTAACACCCCCAAACACCACATTTGCATATAACACATATTTCATTTTATAGAAATATAGTTTACATCACAAGGTCTCACTAGTACAAGGATTACTATATGTACAAAATCTACATATAAAAATTTCCAAAACAAATCATGTATCATTACATATACTGTAACATGTATCTTCAAAAGCAGACAACAGATTAGGAAAATAATCACATTTTCCCTTTTCCTTTAATATTCCCGGACCCCGCTATTCCTGCATTGCATAATTTAAAAACAGAAAATGAGGGTTAGACCAGATGGGTCTAGTGAGTAAATCATTTCTTTGAAATGCAGGGTGATGAACACCAAAATAATGTAATTCCGCTTAGAAATATTCTGCAGTACAAATAAATGATACAGTTCACAATATCATGCAAAATAGAATATACCCAAGAACCTCAGTTCTATAAAATATCTCTAATTAGAGATACAACGTTCCCAATATGAAACAAATATTGTAACCAAAATTTCTTGAATTAATAGACCATTCCTTTAAAAATATTAACAGAAAATATTTAAGGCAATATTTGCCTAATATGACAAACCATTTTCCCCTTCTCAATAACATCTAAATTATTATTAAATAGAAATAATATCTTTAATTCATCAGGTCACAAAGAAATGATGACTCAAAGTTATTAAATCCAATTAGTAATAATAAGAGTTATTAATATTATCCACATATGACAATGTCACCCTTATTCCAAGTACACCTTTCCTTGATATGTCACCCTTATTCCTCCATCAAAACAGGGCTACTTATCAGAACAGACAAAAGTCATCACGTCTGAAAGTACCCATTCCCAGTTCCAAACCAGAACAGACAAAAGTCACCACGTCTGGGGAACTATTACTTAAAACAAGTTTCATACCAAAACAGACTTACGGCACCATGCTTGGTAGAAACAATTTACAAAATACACTTCCATACCAAAACAGACTTATGTCACCACGCTTGGTAGGAAGGTTTCCCAAAATATATAGTTTCATACCAAAATAGACTTACGTCACCACGCTTGGTAGAAACATTTCCCAAAAATCCCGTTCCGAACCAAAGCAGACTTACGTCACCACSCTTGGTAGGAACATATCTTTTTATTTTAAAAAGATATAAAATACCCATTTTATAATCCATAATTAAACCCAATAATAGACATTTTAAACTATATAAAAAGTTTAAAATATAAAAACTTATGAAAAATTCCAAATAAGAAGTTATCCGGACAAGTTATCTGGATATAAAGTCCGGACAACACTTGTCCCTTTTGTCCGATTTACTAATCTGGAAAACTCATCGCCCAAGATTTGTCCGTTTAAACACTTGAAATTATTCCAACACTCTTGCYCGGATAACAAATCCGGACAAYACACCGYCCAAAGCTTAACCGATTTAACACTTAGAAATATTCCAATTTCTATCCGGATAAGAGYCYGGACAATACATCGCCCAAWACTTGACCGGTTTAAAACTAAACCGCTTAACGYTTGGTYGGTTTAAGGCTTAATYGCCCAACCCTTGTCCGATTTRAACTTAATCCGGTCAGCCTTTGTCCGGATAAAACCCTTAAACAAATACATGATTTCTTTCCAATAATATTCAACWTTCAAATARAACCAATAAMAAATTTTATGTAAAAAGGTTTAAAAATCACTYACCTTAACAAGCTTTTGAAACCAAACACTTGAAATCAACTTGATCTTGAAATCAGACACTTGCAATCCGGTTAACTCTTCTTCTTTTAAATCGGTCAACTTTTAAAAAGGCAAGAAGAGAAAAATATGGAGGCTTCAACCTCCTTTTATACTTTCTAAAACTGGAAGGTCGGCTAACAGCCCCTTCCTATGCTAACCATCTATGCACATGCATACATCCACACACCATGCATT
>NW_020201327.1:46914-66382 GCF_001531365.2 Cynara cardunculus var. scolymus | reverse complement strand
CCAATTAATACACAATTTCATATATTAGCATGATCAAACATATCAATTTATCATGCTATCACGTAATCATTTAATCAAATAATCACGTATTAATTACTTTGGGTGATAACCAAGATCCGGTTATCACATGCGATTTCCTTGATGAAATCTTTGGGTTGCAAAAATTAAAAAGACATGGGTCATCTTTCATTTTTGGCCCAAACACTTTCCACTGTTACCAAACCAAACACTTTAAACCCGTTTTTCTCCAATGCGGACATTGTTCGGTTTAAGTTTGGGGGAGGTTGTATGCCAAAGTGTTGAGAAAAAAAAATCTTGAAGTATCAAATGTCTTCGGAAAATTGTAAGACACAAAAAAATAGAAAATAAAGCAAAATGCTTTAACCCAAAGACCAAAAGTGAATATCACTTGTTGGGTTTCTTGAAAGTGTCAAAGACACAACAAAAAGATGCGAAAAAACGAAATCATTCAAAGCAATTGTTGTCATTCTAAGACAAGTTTGGGGGAATTTTTTTAGCCAAAAATAGAAACCCCTATAAAAGTTTCACCGATTAATTTTTGCACCTCGAAGATCAAAGAAGGGAAGTTGTACAACATTCAAGCCCGACGAGATTTCAACGCCCCTCCATAAGTTATGATTTCTTGTTCCTCTTCGTTCATATTCCTTTTATTTTTGTTACTTGAGGACAACTAATATCTTAAGTTTGGGGATGTGATAACTCTTATTTTTAAGAGTTATTTCCTATTTATTTCCTCCCTTTTTATTATTATTAAATACCTAATTTTCATGTTTTTCCCCTTTTATTCCAAAAAGTTTTAAAAATATGATGAAACACAAAGGAAGAAGTATTATTCCAAAAACTTGTATTTTCTGGTAGAACTACCCACTGTGGGACCACTGTGGGATGTCTACGAGCCTTGTTGCTGTTTCTTGGGAAACATGCAGCTTGAAGATTCATCCAGATATTTTCTCCAGCTGTATATGAGCTGTTTTCCTTCTTCTATTTTATTTTTATTTGTATTTTTTTAGCAGTGTACTAATTATCCTTAGGGTAATAATTGGTTATACTTGCTCCCCTTCTCCTCCCTATATAAAGAGGCTTTGGAAGTCATTTTGAGGAGGCACCAACCGCACCAAGTAAGACACAAAACACCTTTTGTGTCTCACTTCTCCCTTTTCTTTCTTTTACTTTTATTATGCTTTTTAATTTATGTCTTTAATTTCTGGTCTAGTATTTTATTTCCTTGTACTTGTAATTTAGTTTTACATTAATGCAATTTTTATTTCAGTATTATTTTATGTTTTTAATTATTTTTATTATGTTTAGCTAAATTACTCGTACGGGTGTGAGTGTGAGTTTAGCTTAGGATGTTTATATAATATTTGGGTGTTTTTATCTTTTATCACTTCGTAACTTGGTCACTTAAGACGGGGGTTAAACTCGACGCGGATAAGCCGATCACTTTGAAGTGTTAATATTAGATCTTAGACTCAGAGATGGGTGGATCCGAAATACGGCTTAAGTGATGCACAAAGAACTCGAGAGAGTCTTTGAATAATTACATGGAGACGCGAATTTTGTATGTATTTAGCTAGGGGTTAAGCAATAGGTATTCTTATCACAAAGATATTTGGGTAAGAATCGCATTCCTTTTACTTTTTAGCTAGATCGGCAAGTTTCGAAGTGTTAAACGTAAAAATGTTATGGAATTTTATGAGGCCCGGTTATAAAAGTTCACTTTCGAGATATTAGAGTTTTTATAAACAACTCATAAAAGTCTAACCATTTTATTGTTAATTTTATCTTAAGCAACACTTGCACCCATACCCATTAATTAATATTAAAAGTTTATTTCGTTATTTCGCTAGTCAGTCCTATTTCGGTCTTTTTATAAACAAAAATCCAACTTTAATTTACAACTCAAAACTCATGCAAGAAGTTCATGAAAAGTCTCTGAATCTCAGTAGTACCTTCTCTGTGGAACGATCTCGGTACTTTGTACCATTTTATTACTTGCAAACGATCATAGTGTCGGCGTGCACTTGCACCGCCACTGTGGGGACATAGTGCCCACTGGGTGAACATGAACGATCCAAGCCTGTCACATACTCACCCAACCACTACTATAAATAGGTATATGATACCCTCATCCAACTACTTCAAGATTTCTTTCTTAACAACCTCCTTCATGATGTGATTTAATCTCCTTTTGTGGTTGCATCTTTCCAACACTATTTTTTCCAAAATTATCTTATGTTGGCAAAGAGACAACCTAATACCCCTAATATCGGCAATGGTCCAACCTATGACTCTCTTGTGAGCTTTCAACACCTCTATGAACCTTAATGAACAAGAGTTCATTACTTAATTTTGAAGAAATAATTACTGGCAATTTTCCTTCTCCATAAGATAAACATACTTAAGGTGACTAGGAAGTGGCTTTAATTCTAATTCTGGGGCTTGCTCTATAGATGGGTCTTGGATATTTTTATCTTTAAAGTCAAGTTGTTCAAATGCAGCTAAATCTTCCAATTCAACTTTTTCCTCCATTATGTCCATAGATATTCCCACAGTGTCACCACTGTGAGGAGAGTTAATCAAACTTAACTCTAGATCTTCATCTAAAGCACGAATAGCTGAACAATCCTCAATCTCCGATGAAACTTAAGGGAATTGAATACGTTGAACTGCACTTCCTAATCACTTACTCTCATAGTTAACTCCCCTTTTTGCACATCAATTAATGTTCTCCTGGTCGCAAGAAAGGGTCGACCTAAAATAATTGGGATATTTTTATCAGCTTCATAATCCAATACTAGAAAATCGGTCGGAAAGATATATTTATTGACTTGGACCAAAATGTCTTTTATCTTACCCTTGGGATAAGTAATGAACCTATCCATCAATTGTAAGGTCACGGTAGTTGGATGACTTCTCCTATTTCGAGTTTGTTAAAACTGACAATGGCATGAGATTTATGCTCGCCCCTAAATCACATAGGGCATGACCTGCCTCTTTTTCTCCTATAGAACATGGGATGGTAAAACTTTCGGATCTTTAAGCTTGGAAGGAATTTTGCAAGTAAGAAGTGCGCTACATTCTTTGGTCAAAACAACATTCTCAAATTCGTTCAACCTTCTCTTTTTATTTAAAATGTCTTTGAAAAATTTAACATAACTTGACATTTGCTCAAGAGCCTCTACACCAAAGGTATGCTAGTGTGAAGTTAATTAAAGATGTACAAAAATTTCTTAAATTGTTCGTCCACATTTTTTGTTTTCATTCTTTCCGGAAAAGGTACAGTTTGCAAATCTGGAGTTAGTTGGTTGGACTTTTTCTGCTAGAGAATGGGCATAATCTCCCACTATGGGAAGTCTGAGCTAAGAGCTGTTTGGTGTTGGACGTGGATGCAGAGACTATTTTCTAGGCAAAAGTTGGATTTTGAGTTTCTTCATTAAGAGGACAAAAAATTGGAAAATTCGACCTATCAAAAACCTGTGAAAGTCTAGATTGTTTCGAAGGGTCAAAAGTGTAACTTATCTTTAACCACACTCCTCATGGTTTTTTAATGTTCTTAATTTTTCATATAAAACCTAAAAAAGTTTATGATTTATATTTAAAGATAAAAAAAATCATTTTAAGCTCTAATTTTTTGTGATTTCACGAACAATCATATCCCAAAACTGTCAATTTTTTTAAAAATTCCGGCCTATGCCTTTGAATGGTCAAAGGTATTGTTTAATCTCTTTTCATTACTAATTTTTTTATAGTACCAAAATGTGGATATATGGTTTAAACCCCATGATCGCTTGCATGCTCAATTATTCAAGTCCATGTCGATATATGGTTTCCTAATTCTCTTTTGTACTCCTTTAGTTCTTTGAAGACCACCCATCTTCATATTGCTTTTCCTCCACTGAGATTTATTAAATTGATGAACAGATTATATGTATATGAATAGATTTTAGCAATTTACACCAGGTTTGATATGAATCACTGACTGCATATATAGTGAATGATCTATGTTCATTGTTAACTTCACTCTAAATCAATGCTATGATTTTGCATCGAGTTAATTTGCATAAAGATTTTGCAGATGATAAAGTTTTATCTGGGTTTTTTGTTTTTATTATAATTGTATTTTAAAAAGGAGACGTTTTTACAACTAAAATGAAACACCTTAGTTGTTAGAGGTTTTCTATGTATAGCTTCTCATTACATTTCTTCATATCTATTGCTTCTGTTAAAAGAAAATTGCAAATTCTATAACAGAATTTCTTCATGAGTACAACCAAAGGTCCAACAAGCTAGTGTTAATCCACCACAACATAATTGGCTAATTTAAAACAAATTTACATAAACAAGTTATATGAGATGCTACAATTGTACAACACACAAGACAAAAATGGCTGTACAATCTACAAAGTAAAAAGAGATGATGAATCACAGGAAATGAGGCTTAGTCTGCAATAGCATTAGCATTAGCATTTGCATTTGCATTTGCATTTGGATCAGCATTTGCATTTGGATTAGGATTAGCATTTGCATTTGCATTTGCATTTGCATTAGCATTAGCATTAGCATTGTGAGTTTGGCCATCCGTTGGTGGATATGACAAGTGATACATCTGCTCCTGAGTTAGTCCTGGACAAACCCCCTATCACAAATGTAATTATACACCTATGTCAAACTCTTTTATCTTTGCTTTTAAACCACACTTCTCAAATATAGTTATAATAATTGTACCTTAATAATTCCCGATATAGACGTTGTTGACTTATGGAAGCCGTAGTGCGTAACATAGCTGGTGGAACCCACATCTCTCTGGAACCGACTGCTATTATTAGTGATTTGGTTGGAGATAGAATAGGAAGTAGGTCTAAAATCACAGTATGCCCCAAAGTATGAACAATGTTCACGGACTAGAGAAATTCTAGGAGTCATGGAAAACAGGTGGCCTTCCGTGCTGAAAATATACCTGCAAAAGGGAAACATTCTTTTTATGAAACACACAACCATATCACCAAAAAAAGGGCAATGTAGAAACAACTTACTTGTAGGGACCATTTTCAACTAGGTTATCTGGGCCAACAGCCAAATCAAAAAGAAGCCACAAATATTTGACCTAAAACAAGTTCCATAATGAAGAAATGTTGGAGTTAACTAACACTCATGCATATTCAATAAGCTATAATAAACAAACCACAACATAGGCAGTAGCTAGAAATGTTATTTCATCAGTGCTGTATTTCCATACTGTCTCAGCTAACACTCTCAGCTAAAAAGAAGCTCTCCATGTGATCTTCCTCAACTAACACTCTCATGCATATTTAATAAGCTATAATAAACAAACCACAACATAGGCATTAGCTAGAAATGTTATTTCATCAGTGCTGTATTTGCATACCGTCTCAGCTAAAAAGAAGCTCTCCATGTGATCTTCCTGCTTATGAAACTCTACATCTGATATGTGACAATAACCACAAGTGCAACGGGCTCCATACTGCAAGCTGCTAACGATATCTCGTCCTACATCAAGATACCTGAACACACATGAATCATTTTAACCTTTGATGTTTTTCCAGGGGAAAGTTATTATATATGATGTTATGCTCCATTGAAGATCAATTTTTCTCTATTCGGTTTCCATTCGGCACCATAAAACCAAAAAAAACAAAAAGATCTTAACCATATGTACAATTATTTGATAACTAAGAAATTAAACGCATATGATATTGTGAGAGCATCACTGATTACATATAATGTTGTTTTCAGTTATTTAAGTTTATGACGAAATTGAATTTATTTTGAGAACACAACTCCTGTTGGTCCATATCAGATAAATTGTCTACACAGCTAGTTGAAGGTTCAAATCTATGGTACACACAGTTTCTCTTTTAAAGAAAATTTGGATGGTCAAATGGCCGGCTTAGTCAGTTAAGTTTGAACCCTCAGTTGATGGTTCCATATAGGATGAAAAGTATATGGAATAAAGACCACTATTTGCAATAGAAAATGAATAGATGATTCCCTTATCAATTTCATATATATTCTAACAGGTCCACTTTATTGAGATTGTGAGTTCTCACTTTTTTTCCTCAAGACAAACAAAGTAGAAATAGAAAAGTATAAGTGAAGGAAAAAACTGGTCATATATGTAATCTGGGTTTTGGTGTGATGCTTACTCATATATATAATCAACTCATCATATAATAGTCTACAAACAGCTACTAAAGTTTTGAATGCTATAGATTGCATAGAAAACAAAGCATATATGGAAGAGGGAGCATCGTGCAGTCATAATGAAATTAAACCAAATTAAGCTGCCAACCTAGGATCCCTGGTAGCTTTGTAGAGCCAGTAAGTGCTCTCTATCAGTTCTGGACGTAATGGGTAGCTTTTCTGACCATGCTGCAGATGGATTTAGAAGAACAAGACATATGTTAATCTTTATGGCATAACTGAAGACATATAAGAACAAAACCCACTAAATTTCAGCAATTGAAAATAATAGATTAGTATGATTCAGACATTTTTTGGCCCAGGCATCACCATTTTAAATTCTATAATAAATGTGTCTTTCTATGTGCCACATTAAGTGCCTGCTAAGAAAATGAAATCCCATCCTACAATGAAAACTGTACTCAAGGCTCGTCTGAGATACATAAGAGTAGATATCATGTTTTTAAAGTCCCTTGATAATTGGTCCACGTCCAAAGAAAGCACAAGCAAGCTCCCTACAGACTAAAGCAGGCTCCTTGTGTTTTTAAAGCCCCTTGATAATTGGTCCACGGTTGCATTATATCCCTGTTAAGTAGGCTCTCTACAAACTAAAGCAGGCTCCTTGTGTTTGGTTCTCTCATGCACTAGAAGCATTTGGCATGACCGGTAGTGCCTATGATTATTTTTATGTGTTTTCGAAAAAAGAGTTGCAAGAGTGTTGTGCTAGTTTTTCTATAAGGAAGAAATTGCTAATATTGGAAATTTTCACCCAAAAGGAGTTCCATACTACCAAAAGACTGGTAGTCTCATGTACTACCATGGCATTGGGGTAACCAGAATTTCTCCGGCAAAGTATTTCCATCATATTTATGCTGAAGTAGGTATGCTTCACTATCGGAGAATAGATCTAACTATACTTCCTTATTTTAAATGGAGAAAGCCTCAAGGATCCAGGGAAATATCCAAGACTTGGAAAAATTAAACTCTCTCGTAACTACAAAGTAATACATTTCTATTTTCGGTGAGTATGGTAAGCCAATTTATGTCTTTCTGTTATATGAATGACTAGGATGCAGTGATACACATCTTAAGATATCTCAAAAATGCACCTTGGAAGGGCCTCCTCTACGCTAATTCAAGGACATTTATACACAAATCATTGGCTACTCTGATGCAAGACAGACAGTAGGATATCAACTACATAACACAGTGAATATTTTTGGTAAAGATTTTATATAAAGGAAAAGTATGAAAAAGACAGGATGTAATCTCCTAAGATCCAGATATCGAGCCATGGCACGAATAGCTTGCAAACTAACATGGGTTCGGCAACTAACACAACAGCTAGAAGATTGCTAGACAGGATTGATGGAATGTACTGCAACAATCAATCAATTATGCATATCTAGAAGAACTTTATCTTTCATAAACAAACAAGACACAAATGTTGCCTCTCAATTTGTTTGTGAAAAAAGTGGCAGAAACCTCTCAAAGATGCACGTCTACATATACCAACTAGTTCAGGTTCGATCAAAAGGACACTTGCTTCATTGATATATTGACAAAGCCGAAATGTTCACAGATTAGCTCTATATGTGACAGGTTGAGTATGTTTGACATATATGCTCCAACTTTAAGAGTATCAAACATAGAAGTAAATGTGTCAATATAATTGTATTATCGTTGGTATGTTACTAATAAGGTTTACGGGTCTTGATACATGGCCCATGCTGTTTTCTTAATAATAGAGCATGCTTCCGAGAAATCCTTTTTCTTGAAAAAACTATTTCCTAACTGTATCCCTGATAAATGCCTAAAAGAACATTAACAAGTGATTGCAGAGACTACTAGACTAACATCTCTTCAAGATTAAGATGTATGACAAGCTATAGGAGCTTCTCCAAAGTTTTAAACCAGCACTTCATTGAGAATGTCAGGAAAAGCTTTATCTGCTACATGTTACCTCAACGGAGAGATGTTTCCACCTAAAGAGATATCATCATGCTCATGACAATCCCATCTTTGTTGCTTCAGGTTAGACAAACTCGGATACCAAAAGAGTGAAAAGGGACATTGATAGACTTCAGAGTATAAAGACATATTCAAGAAGGAAAGGGAGGAGGGCAGATAAATAAGATAAAGATAAAGCAAGTCTTGGATAAGCCATAAGTCCTCAAGTTTACAGATAACTATCTTATGTTTATTTTAATTGTTTTATTTGTTCTTCTTTAGGATCCGTTTTATTCCAGGAGTCTTTTACTTCTTAGTTTAAATACTTTCATTGTTTACCTTTTTGGAATATAGATCAATTTATTATAATTCAATTCTCTATAATTGAATAGGGAGAGACTGCAGCCTCTCGAAAGCTGTAGGGTTTTAATACTCTAATCTTGGCAACCTTTTATCGACTCTTATCAAATTGGTATCAGAGCCTACCGCTGCTGTTCTGGATTAGTAATCGTGTTACTATCCACGAATTTCTGTTCACTATTCATGAATCACTGTTTACGATTACTATTCACGCGATAATGACTCGATCAAAAACATCGAGGAAGGACGAGGTGGAGGGAAGCTTGGAAACGGTCCAAGCGGAGGTGAACTCGTTGAAGGACGACAAGCAGAAAGTGATCAAACAAATGGAAACAATGTTGATATTGCAAGGAGAAGCGCTTAGGAGAATGGAGAAGAGTGGGGGGGAGGATGAAAGCGAAGACAATGGACAACCAAAAAAAGCGGACTATCGCGTAGACAAAAACTACAATACTGGTTGGTTTCTTGCGATAAGGGGGAGGAAACTAGAGTTACTTGTTTCGAAGGGACAGACCTAGACGGTTGGATATTTAGGGCTGAAAGGTATTTCGCTCTTAATAAACTAACCAATGAAGAAAAACTAGAAGTCTCGGTCATTGCTTTTGAGGGTGACGCCTTGCTGTGGTTCCAGTGGGAGAATAAGAAGAGACCCATTAGGCTATGGGAAGAATTAAAAACATTACTGCTTCATCAGTTTAGACCAGCGGGGGAGGGATCTTTATGTGAGCAATTCTTGGCCTTTAAGCAAGACGGCACGATGGCAGAATACACAAGAAGGTTTGCTATGTTGGCAGCCCTGTTAGAAGGGATTTCGGATGAAGTTTTCGTTAGTCAATTCTTAAACGGGTCGAGTCCACAAATCAGGGCAGAAGTTCGCACCCTCGCACCGGTGGGATTGGGAAAGGCCATGGAACTAGCTCAGAGGATAGAAGAAAAAAACAAGATTTTAGCAAGAATAAATAACCCAAAAGGTAGTTGGTTGAACAAGCGTAATGAAGAAGGATTTGTGGGAAACAAGAGATTTGTTGAACGCTCCAACAAGAGTAGTGGACAGGAAGTAAAATCTGTCGGGGAATTCAGAAGGTTGTCCGATCAAGAACTTCAACAAAGTAGGGCTCAAGGTTTATGTTACAGGTGTGATGAGAAGTATTCTCCGGGTCACCGATGCAAAAAGAAGGAGCTTAGCGTGTTGGTGGTTCAAGAGGCGGAAGAGTACAACGTCCATGAAGACGCGGAAATGGGGGAGATGACGGAATTGGTAGGGATAGAAATGGGAGGAGAACTGGAAGTATTATTGAATTCAATAGTAGGACTATCAACAACGAAGACTATGAAGCTAGAAGGAGAGGTAGAAGGCCAAAAGGTAGTTGTTTTAATTGACAGCGGAGCTTCCCACAATTTTATAGCCACAATGTTAGTTGAGAAACTCGGATTATCTACAAGAATCACAGAAGAATATGATATCTCAATGGGAGCGAGAGAAGCCTTGAAGGGACACGGAGTATGTCAAGGGGTGAAGCTAAGTATGCAAGGAATTGAAGTTGTGGAAGAATTTTTGCCCATTAATTTGGGAAACTCGGATGTAATATTAGGCGTTAAGTGGTTGGTCTCACTGGGACCAACATGGGTGAATTGGCAAAACCAGGTTATGAGATTCAAAAAAGGAGGGGAAACCCTAACCTTAAAAGGAAATCCAGCTCTTGCCAGATCCCTAGTATCATTAAAATCGATGATGAAGGCACTATAGAATGAAGGACAAGGGGTGTTAATTGAATTAGGAAATGTGAAAGCTGAGAACAAGGATAGCAAAATGTTATCAGACGACATGGAGAAACTAATAAAAGAGTATGAGGCTGTTTTTTGTATGCCAAACGGGGTTGCCACCAAAAAGAGAGAGAGAACATGGGATCATGCTTAAGCAAGGAGTCGAACTGGTCAATGTCCGCCCTTATCGTTACCCGCGATACTAGAACGATGAGATCGAAAAATTGGTCAAAGAAATGTTCAGTGCAGAAATAATCCAATATTAGCCAAAGTTACTTTTGGTTAAAAAGAAGGATGGGAGTTGGAGATTTTGCGTTGGTTATGGATTTTATAGAAGGACTACCAAAATCGGAGGGCATGGATACAATCATGGTGGTAGTCAATCGGTTAAGCAAATACGCTCACTTCATTCCGTTAAAACACCCATTTTCAACAGCAACGGTAGCTGAAGTTTTTATATGGGAGATTGTCAAACTGCATGGCATTCCGAACTCAGTGATCACGGATAGGGATAAGGTTTTTCTTAGCAGTTTTTGGAAGGAGATTTTCCGATTACAAGGTACGAAGTTAAAGTTCACCACTGCATATCATCCACAGTCCGACGGACAAACGAAAGTTGTCAACCGCAGCATTGAGCAGTACTTACGATGTTTTATGTCGGACAAGCCACGACTATGGACAAGATGGTTGGCATGGGCTGAATATTGGTACAATACCACGTACCACAGCTCTATTCGTTGTTCACCGTTTAAAGCATTATATGGGAGAGATGCTCCAACAATATTGCGATTTAAAGAAGGCTCAACCATTGCTCCAGCCGTGGAGCAAATGTTAAAAAACAAAGATGATGTGATTGATTTGCTATGAATGTTCTTAATGCAAGCACAACACAAAATGAAACAAGTTGATGGGCATAGGAAAGAGATAAATTTTGACGTTGGGGATATGGTTTTCTTGAAGCTTAGGCCTTACCGACAAAAATCTTTAAGGAAACGCAACAACCAAAAGCTGTTCGCGTGTTTTTATGGACCATTTAAAGTGGTAGGCAAGGTGGGAAGGGTGGCCTATCGCTTGGAATTGCCAGCATCTACAGGAATCCAGTGTTTCATGCTCAGTTGAGGAGAGCAATTGGACACTACGCTTCGTCAACCATATTGCCGAATCAATTGAATGACGATATGAAATTGATAGTAGAACCAGAAGATGTCCTACAAGTATTGAAGATTTTCTGGAGTTGTCAATAATTGCATCAAAGATCTGGGGATCCTGTCACTTAAGGGTGTTATCCCTGATTTCCAACTTTCTGTTTTTAGAGATGTTCTCTATCTTTAGTTGAAAAGATTCTCTTTATCCTTTCTTTAGTTGAAAGGATTCTCCTTTTGTATAAATAGCCTTGCTTTGTGTTTTATAATCAATAGAAAATATATGAAAAGCCTTTTAGGCTTAACTCTGTTTGGTTTCTAGAAGTACGAACAACACAGGATGGAAGACAGGAGGCATTAATCAAATGGAAGAATTTACATGTGTTTGAAGCCTCCTGGGGAGATTGTAAAGTGTTGAAGATGCAATTTCCTTCTTTTCATCTTGAGGACAAGATGCAAGTCTGTGGTGGGGTATTGATAGACTTTAGAGTATAAAGACATATTCAAGAAGGAAAGAGAGGAGGACAAATGAATAAGATAAAGATAAAGCAAGTCTTGGATAAGTCATAAGTTCTCAAGTTTACAGATAACTATCTTATGTTTATTTTAATTGTTTTATTTGTTTTTCTTTAGGATCCGTTTTGTTCTAGGAGTCTTTTCCGTTTTATTCTAGGAGTTTTTTACTTATTAGTTTAAATAGGGAGAGACTGTAGCCTCTCGAAAGTTGTAGGGTTTTAAAACTCTAATCTTGGCAACCTTTTGTCGACTCTTATCAGACTTTCATTGCACAAATTCAGCCTCATATATGACCAAAAAAGTAAAATCTCCATAACTCAATTTCTATGCAAAAGAGCACTCACACTGCTATATTCCTTAATTCATGTGAACCATTTCACCAGCATGAGATATGCCATGCCACTATGCAAGACGAGATTGATGTAGTACATGGGTTTCAAAGTCTCTTGCTTCTAAAAAGCGCCTCTGAAGGTTTCAGGTGAGAATTTACTGTGAAGATTTATCTGGATGGCTCTTAGCTCACCTAAGAAGCCTGTCACTTGGCAAAGAGGCTCTTCACATGCTTATGCGACCAGGATGGCTTTTATATTTGTTTACATTGCAGTTTCACCTATTCGTTACCTGCCTCTCCATGCGTTAAGAATCAAAAATTCATTTGTCAATGGCTTTCTTGAGGGGTATATATGGATCGACTACACCAATATTGATAGAGGAGGAGCCTTCCAAAGTTTGCAGACTTAGATGGTCCTTACATAGTCCAAGTGGTTCCCGAAGCTTGGTTTGGGCACTCTACATCATTGCGCCAACATTTTGATATGTCAAGGAATAACAACTATTATTTAGCATTCAACACACCACAACATTCTCATCATTACATAATAAGTCTGTGAACAAGAGGTGAATCTTAGGCATAGCTGCAAGAGTTAGTCTTACGAAAACCATTCTAAGCCGGTGATGTTGAAAGACTCCAATACCTTCTAGGGATTGAGGTATCGCAATCTTACACTGCTAAATATTTAGTTTGCTGTAGAAAATATGTCCTAAATTTCTTACGCAAGTGGCTTATTTCAAGGAAAACTATTAGAGCCATCAATAGTTTACTGCTAGGAAATCAAATGAAGCCTATACCAACAGTAAGCCATCCCATACCACAAGCCCAATCACACTGCAATATTTGTTTGTTTTGAGAATATATTTGTTCCCCGTTTGAATTCCCATGGGCTATTTTCATATGTGACAGAACGTATTTGTTTGTTTTGGGTCCTGTAAGTATATATGAAATTAGTTCAAGACCTTTTTATTAGCAGGTTGAAGTAGATCATTTCACCAAACTGCTTTTCTCTTAAAGTCCAAGCATTTCGTAAGAGGTTACCTATTCTTGCAAAAAGGCTTATGGATAATATATGTATTATTATGTCAACCACATAAAGATGCTAGTTAAGTTTACCTGAACATCAAACGAGGCAAGATTGAAGCCTTCCGGAGTAAAGCCATATCTTTTCCAGACACTAAAGAAGGCAGTATGTGTTCGAATCGCAGGATCAATATCCCCAGCTAGAACCTTCCAATGAATTAGTCAGTTTTAAGGAACTGCCTGATATATTATCCTAGTTTATTATCTGATAAATAGAAAAACAGCATACAGAATATTACCTGAAGACCTGGCCAGAACGCCTGCAAGCTATTAAATAATGGCCAAACCAGTGCTGCAGAATTCATGTTGACTTCTACATACCTACACACCTTCAAAAATTTGTCATTCTGTATGACTTTTTATCATTAATATACATTCATTAAATAAAATTGAAAACGGCACATGAATATCATAGAGACACATGTCCAGAATATTTTACCAGGGGTCATGGAAAAGGTAATGCATGGCTGCGCCATAAGCTTCTTGGAAGATATACAGATACTCTTCATCTCCAAATAAAAGATACGCCTGGAAAGGGGGGGATCAAAAATAATGACTTGAAGATAAAAATATAAACTGATTGAAGGAGATGAAACTAAAATTTGGAACAAAAATTTGACTATTGCTTTCATAAGGGATATGGGGATGGGATGGATGGAGACATTTTTTTTGCTTTAATAGTATTCTTTGTTATGGGTGTGTGATAATATACGTGTCAAAACAGATTGAAGTCATGAAATCCACTAGAGTTTAAAAAAAAAAAGGCATCATCCTTGGGATTTCTCTAGCTCTTTCTAGGAACTCAACATGAATTTCTTTTTATAACATAATGGACATACAATATTGCATAGAAGCCAAAACAAAAAAAATTAATGCCATGAGCAATGGATGTCTGAAGTTGGCTGGACTTGACTCAGGGAAGTTAAAACTAGGAGATGATACATTGGAACTTCAGGATAAACATCAAAAAAAGCTCATGACGAAGTTTATTATGATGATTGTAACCAGAATTTCTGTATATCAATTCCCTAAGATACCTATTTTGAGAGCTATAATGTCAATTAGCAAGCTCTCCAAGGAGTGAAGAGTAATATCTCAAACACATGATGTATGTCTATACTCGCATGGTAACAGCTTAGTCTTCCTTTGTCAGCTTATTTACAGCCAAGTTGATAGGCGTTACCCGTTAAGTCACTGATTCATGTTAATAGATGATAAAGGGCTCAACATATCAACCTTCAACAAATTTCAAAAATGCAAATTGACTGATTTTCTGGATTCAGATGCACTTCAGAGATTACTACAATGTTCAAAATATTAAGATTTGAACATACAAGTAGCAATGGTACTTGTTATAATAGATGCTTCTTAACCTTAAAGGTCACCGCACGACATAGTTTATCAATTTGTCAGTGAGCATGTTGTGTGTGATGTCAAATTACTCATCAGTTACGATTTTCACTCAAATCTCATACGATTTCGTACTTTATAAGAAACATACCTTCAAAAGATATTCATAGAAAGAGTCAATACTTGTCCCTATTCCAGCATCCTAGAAGAAACTCAAAGTTAGGACTTCATATGACAGAAAGAAAGAGAAGAAAACTTACAAGAAGGTATTGCTTATTGTAAGAATAATAATAGAAAAGAAGAATGTAAAACATGTTTACATACGCATGAACAATTAAGATAAACTAAAAGTGCAGGATATTTAACTGTGTATGGCATTAATTGATGTCGTAAACAACTTTTTAGCTTTATATATTAAGGGGAGTAATTATATGACGCATGTGGACAAGGACCAAAATAAAATGAAAAAGAATATGAAGCAAAGGGCGTAGCCCTCCAAATAAATATCAAATGAACCAACCAGCTATAGAAGCACTAAATTCTCTAGAAAATAAAATGAAGGAAATATGGTTGTCTAAAAGTGGTTAAATAGATGCGTCATATTTACATCCAATTGAGTAATTTGATTCATCCCACAAATGTGTACGGATTTATCATTTATCAACTGCAAAGCATCACCAGCCCATTGCGTACTTATTTTATCCACCTAATTCGATCACAATTTGATGCTACAGCTAGATGATTTCCATCCACTATCCTATAGTATAAACAAAAAGAACTTTTTTATGAAGAGATTTAGAAGGTGTGATGATTCAAAAGCCAAGCGAGAGCTCCAGGTAACATCATATGTTCATATCATTAGAATTATGAACAATAGTTTCAGCAGGCTATTATTAAACATAAGAGGGCAAAAAGTTCCTAGAAACTATTACTCTATGCCAAGCATAAAATTAAGGCCAACCAAGAAAACATTGTAGTTAATTACACATAACACATGGAACGCATTCCACTCAGCAGTAGAGCCAGTGGTTTTTCACTTCTTCGTAACAAGCTTCACAGTGATGATATGTTTGGAGATGTGGAATCCAAATAAAGGTGTCTTGGACTGGTCCGATATGTATAGACAACAATGTGAGCCTTGTGACTAACTTTGTTTATTTCTTCAATATGCCATCGGGGTACACATAAGGGAAACGGTTAATAAGAGGTTAGGGATTAAGCTTGGATATGCCAGAACGAGATAGGACTTCCATATTTGACTACGTACAAGGGCTAAGGAAAAATGTGAGAGATTAAACTACATATGTTGGTTTTACATTGTTTTGTGTTGGTTTCCGTTGTCCCTTAGGTTTCGTTATCTAAGGTACCATGAACTTTATTTACGCAGGGTTTTTCCTCGAGATAAACCATTACTTCAAACCCTAAATCTCTACATGAAGCACCGGCCACCCTCTTAGGGTTTTCGTCCCCAATAACAATTCACTCTTTATCATTTGCCACCCAACTTGGCTGCAGGTAGAAGTTAATTGTCTGTCATCTCGCAGGTACAATCTATATACTTCTAGAGAAAAGATAGTTGAATTGAATGGTTACACATCCTTCAGCTTTTGAGAGGCTCAAGACTCTCCATACCTAACCAAGAGTTCGACAAAGAAAATATCTGCATGCCCACAGACAACAACAGCATTCATATTTATGGCCTCCAATAACCGACATACCCACCTGCTAACAACTTCTAACTGACCACTCAACTACCTTCTTTCTGGAATGACCAAACATCCCCTGGCTTCTTAAGCCTCCTGGAGTAGTGAATTTAACCACCGGTGTACCACTTACCACTCCAGTTCTCTCCCATCATCACCGCATCCATTGCCATTGTGGTTGTGTCTGCTGCATAAATCAAACCCAGCCACCATCATCTAGGGCTTCGAATTGTTGCCATGTACCCACTGCCTTGACAATAGCATCACCAACTTCAGGCAACCACCAGCAGGCCTCTAGGGCCTGGTCCTGCCACAGTTTGCGACCATCGTGGGAGATCCTATCCCTATCTGACCTGCTGCAGCTTGGTTCTAGCCTTTGCCACCATCAGTCCCTGCTTGTTTCTGATATGTCCAGTCCAGATCTCCTCATTTTATCTGATCATAGCCACCATCATCCTCGTGCGATGGTGACCTCCAAAAGACATTTTTAGCTCCGACTACTAGCAAAGCAATGCATTTGACCAGCATCTGTTCTTGGTCTGGTTAACCGTAAACATGTTCTCCTGTCTGAATTCATGTTCTTAGTCCAAATTGGTTGCCCTAAAATAAGTGACTTCTTTTACCTGCTGATGTGATCTCCTAGTCATGAATTAGGATAGCCTTCCAGAGGACGGATCAAGAAAATCACCATATTTGCAGATGCAGCTCAGCAGGTTCTCCGGAGGTCCCGAACAGGTAACTTTGTTCTTGTTGGTGGCCACCTCTTTTTGGTGAAGCAAGAAACTGGTGACAATTCTTGCGCTAAGATGGAATCAGAAAATCAAGTCATGGCAGATATTATCAGTAATGGAAAGACATCGACTAGACAACGGATGAACATTCTGGGGCCTTCCAAACAAATTGATGAGGATTATGTACATTGGGAACAACTTAGAGATATGTCGATGGATCTCGTCCGAGAAGTTGAACCTCTAGGTAACTAGGCTCTCAACGAGTCATCCATAAGAGTTGCATAAAAACTCACTCTAAATGAATTGGCATAAACATAGGAAACCTCATACAGGGATTATAATCAACATAAATCACGTCCATGTATGATGATTCTCATTCTAGATACAAAGAGAAAACACACACATTCTCTATATTCTCCTGCATCACTGACTTGATTATCGGAGTGTTTTCTGAAGATAACCCCTCGCTTTCCAGGATTTGCAGGTCCTCATCACCAAAAAAAACAGCAGCCTGAACACTGAGTCTCATACTTCTACAAGGGATTAAGCAACTTTCCCCCATAATTAGTTCAGTATTCAGATAGCAAAAGTTTCCTACTTTTCCACAATCTGATTGTTATCCACTGCATAACCATCAACACAGAACTACTACAGAATCTGTTCATATCAGAGCTGAGTGCCAATTACATGACATGCTGATAAAACTTTGAGAAGGCCCACCAATCAATTATATAGCAACTTGAACAAATAGATATCTATGCTCCAACTTGAGGAATGTTCATTTATATTGTTTTCTGCTAAGTTCCATTGTCAAAGTTTTCTTAGCTCCACCCACAACTGCAGTACCTCTACTCTATTTATACATGGTTCTCCCATGTAAAAACCCACAAACCCTACATATGTACGTGCTAGAGCCACGGTATTTTGAGACTTTATGATGCTTGAAAACAAAGATAAAATCCTAGATGCTTCCAAAGTCGCTTCAATGAGCATTTTGCAGGATTCATATCCAAGAGATAAATGCAACAGCATGATTGGAGAGTTTTTTTAGAGATCTAGTTATTTGTAATTGTTCCATACACCTTTCTCCAGTCATTCACATGTTCAAGTACCTTATGGTTCTATTTTAGGCCGAGTTTACATGGAAAACACAATATTAATCAAGATCTGCACAATAAACTCCTACAAACACATCACATGTACATTCATAATAATATCAATTGGGGGGAGGTGTCACCTTCTGTGTCCATTCACCGGTAAAAACATCAATATGAGCACCAACTAAATTTATCCTGGAACGACAAGCCCATATTCCGCGAACTGAATTCTTGGTAACTTGCTCAAAAACTACACAAAAATAGCAATAAGTAAAAGTAAATAAAAGAGAACTTTAATAACTATATACATGTCATAACCCCCATCCTCCATGAATCATGAGCAACAACCAAGCAAAATTTACAATTCACAGAGCATTTCACAAGTTGGGAAACTAAGGAAACACATTACAGTTAACCCATCATCATAAAGCAGAAGACAGCTATTTATGGAAAATTAAGTTTCCGTTTCTAGAAGCAATTTTTATTTATCCATGAGTCCTTCTCAAGTATTACTCCTTTGTAGCAATTTTCGTTTTGAATGAGCTCATAGTTTGATTGAAGCGTAGTTCGATAGAAGTGTCTGAATATCAATTGCATGCATAAAATACCTAAATAATAGAACCTCTGGATGAAACCGATATCATTTAACAATTTTTATTATGACAAAGAAATTTTTTGAAGAGCTTTTACTTGGAATTTCTAAAATAAGGTAAATTTTGCAACTAATTTGAGATTTGATTACGAGAATTGATTTGCTTCCCTTATTTAGAGTCTAACAAGTGCATAAATTCATGTGTTTAGTCTTGCATTCGGAATAGACAGAAATTTATAAACTCTCAATTCATTGCATGGTATCAAAGATAGGAATGCCCTAATGCCTAATCTATGCAAAGTAGGTGCCGGAAGAAATCGAAGAATTTCTTGGGAATCCTATGATATGTATCAAACAAAAAAAAAAACGATACAAAACAGGGCAATTCTACCCGATACTTCTTACTTACCTGGAATTCAAGACCCAAGGCAATCTCCAAAGAAAACACAGAAAAGCGTAAAAACAAAAAAACTCCCCAACCCTAAGGGTAATCGGCTATATTTATGCTGATCCCCACCAAAAGAAAACGTTTTTTACCAAAATTAAAGCAAAGGACCAAAAATAGATACCAACTATTGAAAAAAAGACCTCAAACCCCCTGGACTTCCTGTTTTCCAGTCTTAC
>NW_020201327.1:43486-45314 GCF_001531365.2 Cynara cardunculus var. scolymus | reverse complement strand
TTCCGGGTCTGTAAAGTATCTCAAACTCGTAGCCGGATAGTTTTGATATCCACTTTTGGTGCTCTCCTGGCACGGTTCGCTGTTCAAGTAAGTATTTCAAACTCTTCTGATCAGTGAGGACAATAAATTTTCGCCCTAATAGGTACGGACGCCACTTTTGGACCGCCAACACTATTGCCATTAACTCCCGTTCGTAAACAGATTTTGCTTGTGCCCGCGGACCCAAAACTTGACTAAAGTAGGCAATCGGTCAGCCCTCCTGCATCATCAGGACGGCTCCGACCCCGTGCCCTGACGCATCCGTTTCGATCGTAAAGCTTTTAGCAAAGTTGGGTAGAGCCAAGACAGGTACCTTGGTCATTACCTCCTGCAAGGTCTGAAAGGCTTGGGTGGCCTCGTCTGTCCACTTAAACCGTCTTTTTTCAACAGGTCGGTTAACGGTCGCGCGATTTTTCCGTAACCTTGTACGAACTTTCTATAGTATCCCGTAAGACCCAGAAAGCCTCGCAATTYCCGTATGTTTCGCGGGAGKGGCCACTCCRTCATTGTTGTGATCTTAGTAGGGTCGGCTTTTACCCCGTCCCTGGAGACAATGTGTCCCAAGTAGTCTACCTACGCCTGTCCGAACACACATTKTTTCTTATTACAGTAGAGGCTCTCAGCTTCCAGACGCCCGAACACCACTCTCAAGTGTTCCCGATGCTCCTCCATAGTCCGACTGTAGACCAGAATGTCGTCAAAAAACACCAGCACGAACTTGCGAAGATACGGTCGGAACACCTTGTTCATCAAGGACTGGAAGGTGGATGGTGCATTGATTAAGCCGAAAGGCATAACCAGGAATTCGTAATGTCCTTCATGGGTTCGGAAAGCTGTTTTGTGAATATCGGCGCTCTTCATTCGGAGTTGGTGGTACCCCGACTTCAGATCCAATTTGCTGAACACTGTGGCACCATGTAGCTCGTCCAGCAGCTCGTCAATGACGGGAATCGGGAACTTGTCAAGCACAGTGGATTTGTTTAAGGCCCTGTAGTACACACAGAATCGCCAGCTCCCGTTTTTTTTTTTTTTGACTAACAAGACCGGGCTCGAGAAAGGGCTGGTGCTCGATCTAATGATGCCTGACTCGATCATCTCTCCAACCAGCTTCTCGATTTCATCTTTTTGCAACTGCCGGTAGCGATAAGGACGGACATTTACTGGTTATGTTCCGCCTTTCAACACGATAGCGTGTTCATGCTCCCGGGAGGGCGGTAAACCTGTGGGCATAACAAAAACATCGGAGAACTCCGCTAGTAAGCCATCGAGGGCGGGGTGGACCTGCGATTCGGGCATGCCGGGTGCTTCAGTGTTCGCTAATGTGATGATATAGCTTTCTTCGATTGCGGGTAGCCCTCGTGCTAGGGCGCGTAATGAGGCCGCCCTTCGATGTAGACCAGGATCACCACGCAATATAACCTGGTCGCCTTGGTGATCAAACATCATGATTAGTGTTCGCCAATTCACACGAGTGTCCCCTAGTTGCATTAGCCACTTGATCCCCAAGATAACGTCGGTGCTTCCTAATTCAAGCGGGAAAAAATCTTCGGTGATGATCAGGCCCGGAAGCTGCAGTTCCAGTTGCTTGCAGATTCCGTAGCTTTTGGCGGCTTTCCCGTTCCCCAAAATCACATCCGTTTCGCGGTAGCCAGACACCTTTAGTTTTAGTGGTTGTATTAACTGCACATTCTCCCTTCCGGGTCTGTAAAGTATCTCAAACTCGTAGCCGGATAGTTTTGATATCCACTTTTGGTGCTCTCCTGGCACGGTTCGCTGTTCAAGTAAGTAT
>NW_020201327.1:17832-41841 GCF_001531365.2 Cynara cardunculus var. scolymus | reverse complement strand
AATAGATACCAACTATTGAAAAAAAGACCTCAAACCCCCTGGACTTCCTGTTTTCCAGTCTTACGCCTATACACTCGCCCCCAACGCCCTTGATTTGCATCATCCTACAAGAGCGGAGCGAAAAGGGTTCTCCATGAGATGGGAAATGAAAACTATTAGCCCCACACGAAGCCTGAGGACTTTTTTGGATTGTTATCATCGTTGGAAAATTTTCTTGCTTGCCGATCAGAAAAGGTTCAATCAATTTTGGCCATATTCAGTTTTTCTTTTCTCTAGTTGCTTTTTGACCTACGTGTTCTCTGCCATACTTATTTTCTATAGAAAATAATTCCCATACTTTGAGACTTTGAGTGTTGGTTCAAGCTAGTGTTCCTTGTCGTTGATTTTCTTTTTGCACATCCATTCTGAGTTGTGGTAGGTGAAGAAATCTATTGATAATGTTGTTCATTGGTCACATCCACAACTCAGAATGGTGTTCCTTGTCGTTGATTTTCTTTGAAACATTGCTATATTATTATTGCAAATCAAGAAATCTATTGATAATGCTGTTCATTGGTCAATATGTGAAAGACCACTTAGAATATATAGAATTTCTCTATTTGGGAAAGGGAATTATTTCTAGTAACCACGAAAGTTTTATAGTCCTAAGAAAAATGATCAGTCTCCTCAAGCAAATTTCATAAATTATAAAAAGTACTAAGTTTTGCTACCATTTTGTGCTAATATCAACGTGCAACAAGCACAACCAGAGAAGATGGATATTATGAGCTTTTTCGCTGGGCTTAATTCACAGATTTTGTAGAGTGCTGACATATCCTCTTTACCAAAGTCCTTTGCACAATACTAGTGATTCTATGAACATGTCTTCCCTTCAAGTGCCCCGTCTCGGATGCAATAGTGGACCCAAACCAGCAAGGTCTTCTAAAAGAATTACAACATAGGAACCAATATTGGCAATCAAGATAAAAGGGGAGTTGAGTGTTATTATTGTCACAAGAAAGGTTATAATAAAACAATTGATGGAAAAACTCTCAACTCGTGATTTGATTGAAGGGACTTGATTTGATCCCTTGCTTGTTAGTATAGCATGTGCATATATTCATGTCTATTGCTGTATTCATAATAGACAGATATCAATGAACTCTCAATTCGCAAAATAGATTGAAAAGAAGTAGCATATTTGTAAACAGTCGGAAATCAAATGAATGTATGACACACAGGGCAACAGCTTACTTGGATCATTTGTCAAGCGACTAAGCACCCCAAATTCTAATGTCAGAGTACCACCACCAGCTGTTGATGTTATCTAAATAAACCAAAATTGCAATGTTAAAATTTACTATAAAATTTTCAAAAGATAACAGAACTTGAGAAACAACAAAACCATAAAAAGCAAAGGTCTGTTAGTTTTAAATTTAAATGAGAAAGAGTGTTTGGGAAGACACAACATCGTTTTAAAAGTTCTGTTTGGTGATTCTTTTATTACAAAAAGATTTATGTTATATGTGGTATTGTTGGAAGACCAATAAATACAACTTCAAGTTGTGACGAAAATAACTGAGCCCTACCTTACTTTCATTTTTGTCAACTCCATGCAAAAGATTAACAGATCCAAATGGGATTCCTGCAGCAGATAGCTTAGAAAGATCATAAAAGAATAATCATTTTGGCATGAACATTTAAAACTACATTGCACTGAATAGACCAATAGGAAATGGTTTTCAAACCCATCCATTCCATTGTTCCCAACAAGAATATTTAATTTAGCGCATCATATGCTGTCTGTCCAAAATACAAGAGCTTTCTGCTCCACAACAAATGAAGTTAAGAAAATATATATTTTTTCGGTTATAGAATTTTACGTTCTACTCACAGGAAAGGTTTAATTGCCCAAAAATAAGGGGAGGAAGATAGCTTATTTGGATATAAAGCATATTTTATGCTTTGTCTCTCCAGGCCCACATGCCCATCCATAGTACCACATAAAAGGGGCTGTTCGGTTGTTTTTCCATTAACTCCTGTATGGATTAATCCGTCTGTGGATAAAATTGTTGTGGATAAAATTGTCTGTATTGATTAACTTAAGTTGTTGTTCGTTTGTTATCCTGAATAAACTGTCTGAATGACAAAAAATGACCATTTTACCCTTATTATCAAGATGTGTTGCATCATTATGTCTACAGACAGTACCACTGAAAAACTAGAACTAGAACCCTGTACACAAGTATTTCATCAAACAACTTATATGCACAAACACATTTCATTCACAGCTCCTGGTCTTGTTACCTAAATAAAATACCAGATGTGTAGAATCGTAGAACAAGTAAATTTAACATAAAAGAACCGCAACAGATTTATATAACATAACTGTCAGATTTACATCACAGATCTAAAGCTTCAACTTTATATCTGATCATCTAAAGCTTCAATTGAACTTGGAGATCTAAAGCTTCAATTGAACTTGGAGATCTAAAGCTTCAATTGAACTCAAAGATTTAAAGCTTTAACAGAACTCAGAGATCTAAAGCGAGATAAGGAGAAAGTTGAAGAAAACCAACGATCAAAAACTGATTTTGATGTTGATTTCAACCCAAGTGGTCATCATCGGAAGGATTCGACCCGTGGAGAAGGCACCAGAGGGAAAATCGAAGGAAAGATCAGCGGCAGGGGGTCGTGACAACAAGGTAGAGGGCCGTGACATGGTTTCCAGGGAGAGCCCTTGGAGAGGAGTGGATGTGTCGGTTTAAGAAGTTTGCAGGGAGGGTGGTTTCATAAAGGGTAGTTTTGGGAAATAAATGGGCTGAATGCATACAAGTGCCTCCAACCAGCTTAGCGAATAAGTTATCAACCAGACCATTAAGTCATAACCGAACAATTCTGTATGGCTTACCAAATAAGCCATAACAGAACAGCCCCTAACTAGGTTCCCTGTAATATTAGTATCATTTTACAAGTTACAACCATAATATCTACATGGTAAGAAAATGCTCTCTATACAAGAAACGAAAAACCAGTGCTACTTGTTTTGCAGCCAACAGCTAATAGCAGCATCCCAGCTTCCTTGTTTCCCCTTGCAACTGCTGTCTAGCAATCCCCAGACAAGGCACAACCACCAATGCTGCTCCAAGGCAGTTGACTGCCCTGTCATACTTGCCCTCCAAAATATCACGGCCTATACCACCCTCGCTGGTGACATTGTGATCACAGGAGATGATACACACGACATAAATGACTTACAGAGTTTTTGAGGGAAAAATCCACATGAAGGATACTAGTGAACCAAAGCATTTTCAGCTGATAAAGGTGTCAATCTCAAGACGATGCAGAAGTAAGTTGTGGATCTCTTCTATCATTGTTAATTACTAAGGTGCAAACCAGTAAAATAACCAATGATTCATAATGTTACATTACAGTTTGAAGATGGGAATCCTCTCAATAATTCAGATAAGTATAGAATTTGTTGGGAATCCAATAATCACTAGGTTGAACATTAGATACTTCACTTGCATGGTTAGCCGATTGCCACTGAGATGTTTATCATATCTTGTAGCATCTAACAAATATTATAGTGACACGTGTTCTTATAGGTCGTTTGGTATGAGTGACAGAACAGGAAAGGATAGGACAAGACTGGACAAAAACTTGTTGTCCCACATCTGGCACGGCATTAGTGTGCGACAACACGAGACTGAGTGGGGGAAAAGTGCATTTTTTTTTGTCCCACCAAAAAATGGTGGAACAAAAATCACTGACATGGACAACAATATTAAATTACTAAACTACTCATGTCAAATAAAACCTAAAACCTTCCACAATTGTTTCACTTGCTTACCTCATTCTCACTCATACAATCGAGTCCCATCCCGTTCTTGAACCAAACACACCCTACAGGGCAAGGGCACTGCAGAGTATAAGACTTCACACACATGAGAAACCTGGCACAACAAATGGCCCCTGATACAACCCTTCAAGGATGACTAATTACCTAGAGGCCTACCACTAGTTTTCGTCTTCGTAGGTGGTAATCTGTTCTAATGGAAGAGAAAGATGGTGGCTTCCACTACTCCAAAGTGGTAGTTTTACGACACTGCGAATGATATTTGTAAGATAATATAGACTAGAGGTTATTACATGCACTAGGAGTCCCACTGAAGATTTTGATGTACCTGTGCTGTGAAAATATACATCCATTCACATTAAAAAATTTTGATCCATGTGTAATGAACATATTAAGGATGGCACATCATTTGGTGCAGAGTATGTGAGTATCCTTACCCAGCTCCATTTCTCCAGGTTGTTTGCATTCAGACTAGTCACCAACTTGCTCACCTCTTGATGAACGCCTTGTGGAAACCCGGATCAATATCATATGTAGCAAGTTGCGTATGACTGATATCTATGCTACAACTTGAGGAGGAATGTTAATATATTAATTACTTATTTTCGATATACAGCCGCGCTACTCTTTGGGGAAGAGGACAGATTTGCGTACATCCCACCCCCTCCAAACTCCACCTCCACCCCCTCCAGACTCCACCTCCGGGTGGGATATACCGTATACATGGCACGTTCGGTTTGGTTTTTATTCAGTATTATTTGTTCATTCCCACGGGATCATCTGATGTATAATATATAAAGGTTCCCAACTCTATAATATTATTAAGTTGTAACCTTGACACTTAGACCTATTAATTCTTAACCATGGGATTCAAATACAAGAATAAATCACCCAACTCTATTTCTATCGAGGTGCTGGAATAGTACCAAATGTCCACTTTGTTGAGGAACTCTATTACCAATTCAAGGTATAAACCATCACAAATCACTATTAACATCTATTCCAAAAAGTAAAAGTTCATTATCAACACTTAATTTAGAGGATATCATTATAATAGATATTACAAAATATAATTAACTAGATGCACATAACTTGACAGGTTGAATAATGTGGCAAAACATAGCTGCATTAATATGCAGCCAACTTGATTTCATTTTCCCTAAAAACAAAGACTACCAAGTGATAGTCTTCAACCTTTTCTTTTACGATGGCTACCACCATTGGTAGTCTTTAGTTTGTTTTCACAAAGAATACTACCTTTGATAGTCTTTGTTTTTTAGTGAAAATGCAATCAAGTAAGCACATCTTAATGCAGCTGTGTCTTTCTCACACCAAATATACAAAAACATTTCTAAAGATGCCTATTTGTTTAGCAAAGGCTGAAAATTATGAGTAAATGTTTTGAAAGTGTACGGTGTTGTAGTTGAGTTTCTATTAAGCGTAAAATAAACGAAGCACAAAAAAGTTTGATGTAGATGTTATAAAGTTACTAAAGACATACTAAAGACGGAAAAGTACACCATATATTTGGTTCAATTATCTTGAGAAAAAACTAGAAGTAAAAAGGGTCATCAAACTTGGAATGGATCAAGTAGTTACTCAGAAGATACTTGGTGCTATCGAAATCAAAAGTTCATTGCAAATTTTGAGATAGAAACTAGGAATAAAGCGAATATTCAGATACAAGTATTGATTGAACTCCCATTCTAAAGCAAATGAAAGAAACAAACCTGTTGGAGTATCAAATGCGGGTAATAATCTACGAGCTAGGTCCTCAGCAAGGTGAAGAAGTTCATCATCATATGATGGAACACGCATACCCTGCAATTGTTTAGTTGAAAAGTATCTAGGTTTAATGAAGGAAAGACATGCTACACTAACAACACTAAAAGGAACTCTAAACAATGCATGACATTATACACACACACACATACACAGATGGGAATTAATGCTTGGGGAATCTCATAATGAATTGTGATTGTGGAAATTGTCATAACATACAGGACATAAGGTTCACTTGATGACCCCATGTGTGGATTAAGGCTTCCAAAAGTACGCCTTTCATGTTGATTCCATGATTACTGTTTTCTCTATATGTGTGTTTCCCCACTCAACATCCTAAAGCTTTACAGATTGCTATCTACACTATGAAGCATCAAATACTTCATTTATCTCTGATGTCTCCTATATAACAAAAAGAACCTTGAGGCAATCATCTCTTTTGGTCCCTTATCGAGTAAAAGCATTTGTCAATTGAACCTTGCGATAATTGGGTATATGATGATCTCCAGCATCTTACTTCATACCTAGGATTCTAAGACATATTCACTTCCCATAGCCCTTCAAGTCAGCATGTCACTCAAGTCAGCAAGGAAATAATCCAAGTCCATCATTGGAAATGTCAATTTCTTTTTCAAGTATTGTGATACACCGCATTACATTAGTCATGTTGAGGTAATGTCAATCCCTAGGATGTGTTGTTGGCACTTCGGAAGGAATGTGTACTTATTTATGTCATATATATAACATCGTTTGATATTGCAAATTATAGGCCTAAAAATCATAGTGTCAAGTGACGATACATTAGTCTTTGCTTAGAAACATTACTACATATATCAAGTTTTTTGAACAAGAAAGTCAATCCATAATACATCTGTGTTGTATAACACTATAGCATTGTACCCTATCTTCCAAATCTATAAAAGGAGAAAGATATGCTAAAACGAGGGAAGAAAATACAGGATGAGAACATGCCACAATACACACATAAAGGGAAGGGGGAAGCAATTATAGTATTGCATCAACAATAATAAGTCAATTTTGACTGCACATGGATCGACAATGATGTCAAGCACAAATGCAAGATGCGTCCTACATTTAGATCCATTTACAACTAGACAAATGCTACATGGCATTGGACACCTTTTTAAGAAAAAGAAGTAACAGAGAAGAATATTTGCATTAAAGGGGCTGCCAACCACAAATCTATCGGAGTAAGCCTTCTATACTACATGACTACAAATGTGAGATTGCATTAAAGGAACTCCCGACCACAAATCTATTGAGTTAAGCATTCTTTTCTACATGACTACAAATGTGATGAATTGTGTAGCTGGCATGCAAGAAGACCAAAGTTTAATCAAATGATCACCCAAAGCAACAATAAGGGTTTCAAAGCTCCTTCAGCTAATCAATCCCTAGTCCGCCTAGACTCTTACCCCCCAAGTCTTCCTAGACTCAAAGCTTATGGCATACTTTGACCTAATTTATTTATTATGAGCTTCCAGCATTTTCAATCAATTTGATCAGGTACATCATCCAATTTAAGCATCGGTTTATTTTAAGATGGTGGAACATATGAAAAGAACTAAAGAGAGAAAACATAGAGTCAGACTATGAGACTATGGTTGAATGCTCAAAAGGATTCCACTTTCTGGAGCTTGAATGGTCTAGTGTGCTAGTCTAGCCAGATGGTGGCTAGTAGTTTACTTTGTATGCTATCACTTAATTTAGTAGTATACATAACTTCTTAGATTTGCAAAGATCCAAGTATTTACATTGTTTAGTCAAAATCTCTCATGTTTTGCTCAGGCCAAACCCCTCCTCCTCACCTTGACCTTGAGCATGCCTTTCTGTAACTTCGTAGGTCACAGTCTCTATAAAATTTTCTTGATGACTTAAACAACTAAAATTCAACACCCACAAATAAGTAATTATATCCTTACCCTTGTTGGGATACTACTCCGTAAACTAAAAATTCTAAGTACTCATAAATAAGAACACCATCACAAATCATGAATTGTCATAAGCAAATTTTGTAGATCAGAGCTTCTCAGTTCCATCCATTTCAAATAAACAGTGAACTAGTAAAGTTACTCTTAGGAGCGGCTTCCAAATCATCTCACATTGATGCAAACCAATCGATTAGGCTTTCTCATACATCATCCATACTTATCAACCTCAAGAAGACCATAATACTGAGATGGACATTCAAGATCAGCTTGCTTTCTCAGGGGTTTCGTGATTATAGAACAATTGGTATCATAGCAAACATAATTGCATCTGAATTGGTTTTGGATCTGTTTTTGAAGCTGATTTCTTGAATTTCAATCAATTTGGAAGTTTTAGGTGTTTTTGATGGATTTCTTGATAATTGTGTTCGAATTGTTGCTCATCGCCCATTGAATATTCAACCGCCGATAAGCATATCCTCATCGCCCATTAAATCTATCTTTGAAATCTCATCGCGAAGTTGAAGTTTCATCGTCCAAGTGATCTATTTGATTAAGTGTTTTCATCGCTCAAATCATCTTCATTACCATGTACACAGAATTGGACTAAAGATCATCTCCCGACGCAATAATTGGTAATGTAGATTCAAGAGTGCAAACGCGATCTGCGACAGCAAACGAGTGTCTTTTTGTTAACTTTCTAAGTGATATAGAGCCTAAGAAGTCATATGAGGCATTGCAAAATCCAGATTGGATTAACGCTATGCAAGATGAACTTCGAGAGTTTGAAAGAAACCAAGTTTGGAGACTTGTACCGAGACCTAAGATAAATCTGTTAATGGTACAAAATGGGTCTTCCGAAACAAGAAAGACGAAATGGGAATTGCTGTGAGAAACAAAGCCCGATTGGTTGCAAAAAGGTACTGTTAACAAGAAGAAATTGATTATAACGAAACCTTTGCTCCAGTCACTCGCATTGAAGCTATCAGAATATTCTTAGCTTATGTTGCTCAAAAGAACTTCAAGATATACCAAATGGATGTGAAATCTGCATTTCTAAATGGTATTCTTCATGAAGAAGTCTATGTGAGTCAGCCATAAGGCTTTGTTGATCCTGAAAAGCCAGATCATGTCTATGTCCTAGACAAGGCGCTTTATGGTTTAAAACAAGCACCTAGGGCATGGTATGACACATTAACCTAATTATTAAAGTCTGGTTTGAAAGGTACAATCGATGCTACGTTATTTTTGAAAAAGCAAGGTAAGCATCTGATCTTGATACAAATTTATGTTGATGACATTATTTTTGGTTCTACAAATCCTAAGTTTTGCAAGAACTTTTCAGACATAATGCAGCCAAATTTCAAATGAGTATGATAGGTCAGTTAAATTTCTTTTTGGTCTTCAAGTAAAATAATTCCCTAAAGGCATATTCATTAATCAATCAAAATATGTAAAAGATATCTTGAAAAAGTTCAATATGTTTGAATGTTCTTAAATAAAGACTCCCATGGCTACTATAACTTTATTAGATGCAGATTTATCTGAAAAATCTGTAGATCAACAAAATTACCGTGCCATGATTGGATCTTTATTGTACTTAATGTCAAGTAGACCAAATAATAATGTTTGCAACGTGTTTTTGTGCAAGATATTAGGCTAACCCTAAAGAGTCGCACCTTGCTGCGGTCAAAAGAATCTTAAGATATCTCAAAGGCACACCAAATTTGGGCCTTTGGTATCCGAAAGATTCTGGTTTTGAACTAACTGCTTTCACAGATTCTGACCATGCAGGTTGTAAGCTGGATAGAAAGAGCACATCAGGATCATGTCAATTCTTAGGTGACAAGCTAGTCAGTTGGACTTCTAAGAAGCATAATTGTGTTTCAACTTCTACTGCGGAGGCTGCATATGTCACGGCAGCTAGTTGTTGTTCACAAGAACTGTGGATGAAGACACAACTACAAGACTATGGATATACATTCAACAAAGTCTCTATCAACTGTGATTCAAAGAGCGCTATTGTTGTAACTGCTAATCGAGTTCAACACTCTTAGACCAAACACATCGGTATCAGGTATCACTTCATCAAAGATAATGTTGAAAAAGGATCAATTGAAATGCACTTTGTATAAACAGATTTCCAGMTTGCTGATATTTTTACAAAACCTCTCGATGAGAAAGGTTTTCATTTTTAGTAAGCAAGCTCGGAATGTTAAACCTGTTTGTATGAAGACTCGATTAATGTGTTGAGGGGGAGTCTAAATCTTTAATGTTCTTATCTATCAAATACTAACCATTTGTATGAGACATTGAGACTGTGAGTTGTATTCTCAAGGGAGAGCACGTCACAATCATTATTCATTCTGATTTGAAACTCAGGTATATCTTTTTAATCTTTATATTTATATGCTTAGAAGAACAACTTCTAGGTATATTAAAATGTTTTCAAATGTTCAAACCTCTTCTCTGAACTAAAAATGATTCTATTATTCTCAGAAGTGTGATTTTTAAATGATTTTCATTTTATTTTTGTCTGTAACGAGTACCATCTCTGATCAGGTATTTCATTGAGTCAATACTTACATATTTTCTCTTCATACATAATTCTAGTACCTGATTCAGTTGTTCTTCAATTTGTTATTATCATGTCTCTAAAATGCAATATTCATTTTCGGTGATAATACGCTCGTTTGTATTCAAATTATTTTTCTGAACATACTGAATAATTCTCCATTGATAAACAATTCATAATTATTTGGATTCTTAATCTGTAAATTTGTTCTTACAGATCTTCTTCATTTCTTCCTACATACACATCTTGATGTTTGAATAACTCCCTGAATATTTTTTTTATTATCATGTGCTTATTTGCAATATCTTTTTGATCAAACTCGTGATCAATTGAGCTTAACTGAATATATTTTCATTGAACTTGAAATGTAATATGTTAGGAGGGACTGAGTGCTTATCAAATAAACCTCTATGGACTATCAGAACCGATAGCCCTACCCAAGAGGACAACCATACTGAGTGAGCTTATATGAAAATGGGTTTGTGTGCTGAGCTGAAAATGTAAAAGAGAGGGGTAGTTGATGTAAGCTGAAAAGAATTAAATGAGAGTTGTGTACAGAATTAAAAGAGCATCAAAATCCTAACCCATCCATTATAATCCGGGCAAACCACATAATCTATTAGTTCTCAATTCTTTCGAGATTAATAGTGAAAAAGGCAAAGCTCAGGCCAACTCTTGTTTAAAAACCCCACCAACTACTCATTTATCTCTCAGAAGATAAGTGTTCCATTAACACTTCGGGCATGCAGCTCATAATCTATCGGTTTTTCATTTGGAGATGACTGATATTGAAAAAGAAGAATATATGTCCCCCCTTCAAGTCTTTTTTATCACAAATCGAGTCTGTTAAATTTGTGTAGTCCACACTGCTTATCAATTTGAGCTTATATTGAAGCATGTGTTGCTTTATCTTTTCTATATTGCACAAATTTTATAGAATATCTGTTATTCTATCTTAACATTCATAGATACGCTTCTTCAAGCTATCAATGATTGAACAGAAGTCCTGGTGAGATGAACGTATATAAAGTCTCATATATAAAGTACATTCGTTGTACTGAATATATCTGTTGTATTCACATCCAATCTTTTTATAAAAGATTGAAAACGGTTTCATAAGTTGAAACAGGAACTTTCCCTAAATTCCTAATATGAAAAGATTAAATAAGCGGATTTGAAAAGATTTGCATAATACTCTATGAATCGACTACATACTTTCCTGAATCATTCATTTCAGTGTATGATGTTTATGCTCCTCATTCATATCATAAGGGGGAGTAGTTATCAAATGAATGAATCATCTCTGAAGATAAGGGGGAGTAAAGAAAATTCAGTGAAGATTATTTTTGATCTATTTTTCTTAAAGGGAGATTAAAAGAAAATTGAAGATGATTACAAAAGAAGATTACAAGTCTAGTTTCTACAATGTTCAAGGGGAGATTGTTTGAAAGTCAGAGAAGATAATTGTTTGTTACAAAGGGGGAGATTGCTTGAAAGCTGAAAAGAAGATTTTGTCAAGTTTAGGGGGAGCTTACTAAATTTTGTAAATGATTAATATTTTGAGGAGATTGTTCAAGTTTGTTCGTTACAAGATTGTAGAAGTTCTAAAGATTTAAAGAATGTCTGAAAGTCATGTTTAGAGAAAGTTTTTCGAAGGGGGAGATTGCAAAAGCTTTGAAAGATCAAATCTATTTGAATCTGTCAAAATCAAGGTTTCTAAATGAATTCTGAAGATTGTTGCTGTTAAAGCTAAAGCTTAAAGATCTGAAGAATTTGTTGTTTTTGGACTAGAATCCTAAGGGGAAGATTGTTGAGTCTATAAAAAATGTATTCAAGTCCATGAGCTTAAAGTGTTTTACATTGTTTTATAGTGTAGCCTTAATGCTTTGTAGTTAGAGTTTGTTCCTTGTAATTGGTAGGTATAAATTGGTTGTTAGTTTTGTTAGTTAAAAGGAGTTGAGAACGGTTGTTAACAGTTTGACATATTTTGTATACCTGAGATTGAGAGAGGGTTCAAGAACATACTGTATCTACTTTGAATATCAATATACATGCCGACATACTTGAATCAATCTGTGTTCTTGATCTTATGTTGAATTGATGTTATAGAATTGAATCTGGGCTAACAAAACACTACCCTATTTACTAGCATTGGTTTTATCCACATGGTAAATCACCTTAAATATATAATCTCTCCTTAAACATGCATACAACTTGTAGATGCAGAAAAGAGAAACTGGGAAGAGAGAGAAGAGGTGGCATAGTCCATAAGAATGCCCACATCATTTGCTTTTCAATAAGACAATAAACTGTCTGTTAGGCATCATCAGATAGTACAGAGCATTAAAGGTAAACATGGTATTAGAACAAGGCAATGGGAGCAAATACCGTAGAATAATCGCTTGCAATGAGATGAGCAGAAAGCAAACCTCCAAGGATCCGGATTGTAGTTTCAAATAAGGATACTGTTTTGTTCTGAAAATATAATTAGAAAAAACTTAAACTTTCATTTCAACAGCCAAAGAGGTGGCTGAAAGCCTGCCAAATACCTCAGTTCAGGTAACCAAGAAATAATAGCTCTAATAAATATTAGTTAATCAGGATCTCAAACAAAGAACCAGCCTTCACTCTCTGAGTCTAACAATAATATAGTAATTAGTAAAGTCATTGTTAAGGCAATCTTAACATCTGCGAATTCACAAATTGATGCAAGACATAGATTGTTCGGATAATCTTAAGTACAAATAGAAGTTTAAGCCTTGACAAGTTTGTCCAAAGATAAACAATTATGGAATTCCATTTTGAGCATTAATCCAATTCAACTAATTTTACATTAAGTTTATCCAAAACTTTACAGCAACGTTTTATGATCGCTATTAAATCAACTAGCTGATCAAAACTGATTCGCCTAAATTAGTCATAAAGTCTAACTAATCTGACAACAGTGTTGATATTATAGAATTACAATTCTGCATGCTCAACAATAAATCCTGGTCAATAGCAATCATCTTATCCACATATCTGTATGCGCAAAGTTGATCTGCTCTGAGACCATTGGTGGTTGGAGTAAAGAGAAAGGAATATCCAGGTTTATCTCTTCATGTAACTAATAGCATTCGGATCTAAAAAGTGAAAGAGTTTCGCTAAGATACGTAGGAAATAGTAGAGGCCTAGTTAGCCGGAAATAGCTGCCTTAAGTCTCGTTTTCATCCAACCCTTCCTCTTCAGAAAGACAGACATTACACAGCTACATTACACAATGGTCATGATCGCGGAAGGAAACAAACCATAAGCTACTCATTCTAACCAGAAAGCAGAATAAGAAAAAACGGTCACACAAATGAAGCCAAAATGTACTTTACATTGATGATATCTATAGAAAAATGTTTTATTTATCTTTCATGTCAGATAATAAACAATTCACTACAATAGTCAGCAAAATATGGAAAACCTAGTCATTGAAAGTTTTCTTTTACATGGGAGTAAATAATAAAATACCGTTGACTATAAGAGAAAGCATCAAGAAAAAACAGAGTAAGTCCATACTCACAATATCAAATCTAAGATTTTTACTGATCCACTCAACAGAAGAACTGAAGCGCTCTTTGTCACCCAGCAAAGCCAATGTGTCTAAGGAATCAATCTGCACTGGCCGGATCATAGATAACAACATCATGAGTACATTTAATAAAATATTCCAGAGGTGCCATCCTCCTAAAAGAACATCATGAGTACATTTAACTATAAAGTTGGGGGATGAACAAATCAGTCGGAAGGGAGGCCTTACCAATGTTAGAGCATAGCCACCAAGTGTGTCTTCTCCTTCACATGATAGAGGCTTTAACTCATCACGTGGAAAAGCATACTTCATATATCCATCAAATGCATGATAGAACATTCCACTTACCTGCATCACAAGTGAGAATTACTTTGTTGCAGGTTGTTATATTCAAACTGACTCGTCATGAGTAGCTTAATATTCAATTGAAACACCTTAAGAATCCTAGGGCAGTTGTTCTCGAGATAGCAATGGAAAGACAGAAACTGTAAGAATAAGCTAGACCATCTTATTGAAAGGAAACCAAAAAGAAAATTTTCGAAAGGCTTGCAATTTTACATCATTTTATATACTTATCATACAAAAAACACTGTATAATAGACTTTTTTTCCCTGATTTGTACATGAAAAATATCCAAGGACTAGCATATATATGTAAATGCCACTACCAGCCTATACCCAAGATCTATTACTTGATGTTTTGTCAATCATGACTTAGCTCCAATAAGACAGTATCACTAAAAGCTTAACATCAAGATTAAAACAATCAGTGGGTTAACAACTGAACAAATACAGGTTTCAGCAAGTATAGGGTATAACTACCCAGTCACCCATAGGCCATAAAAACTGAAGGATGTCATTGACCCCATCCTCCATAAAATCTGTTTTATATTTTGAATCAAGAAACAATATTAGTTCAGTTGGTTCCATTCCTTTTATCTAGGTGAGCATTGAATTTAGCCCCAATTGATACCATCAAATCTATGCTCCATTCAAACCCCAATTAAACCACTCAGCAAAAACCTGCCGTTCAACAATAAGAGTCCCATGTTGGCCATTTAATACAATTAAACGTATTATTAATCTTAATGAATTTCAGAACATGAACTCGAATTATGAAACAAAGGAGGTATCTTCTACAAAGGTAATTGGGCAACGCCAACTTCTTCCCAATTGTCAATCCGATGTCAAATCAAGAACACGGGATAGAGGAAAACATATGTAATTGGTAATCGTCATCAATCCTTTCAGTTTTAGCTTCTTGAACGCGAACAATAACAAATCGTTAAATAACCACGCATGCATACATATGTGAATAAGAGAAAATCTTACCTCATTTCTTAGCTGCTTTGCTTCCTCAAAAGTAACGCCTTCTGCCAAAATTCTAAAGATCAAACCGTCTGAAATTATTAGTATCAAGGTTATGAACAATGCAATCCGTGGTTTCGCGGGTTCCATGGAATTTATCTCTCACATTCAGGAAAAATATTATGCTGATTAATAGGGTGCGGATTGCGCCGGCTTTTTAAGCAAAACCAAGCTTATAGGTTGTTTTGAGTAAATTACATATATGATTCCTGAACTATTAATAAACTCATACTTAGTCCTTAAACTTTAATGCTGATTGTTCTCAAGTAGAGTTTTTTTTTAAAATGATTTTATCTTCATCAATATTATTGTCAATATGTGATTGTTAAGACAATCACATGTCATACATACATGGTTTTAAGTGACTAATAGTTTTAGATAAGGATAATATCAAGTTAAATAACATATATGAAAAGAGAATAGTCTTTAATAATATTTTTTGACATTTTGGAAATAAAAAGAAGACTCATGAGAAGGATTATAAAGATGGGGTTATAAACGTCTTGAAAATATATAAAAATAAGAGTAAATTGCATTCCTGGTCCTTGTGTTTTATTGGTTTTCCCTACTACGACCCCTTCAACGCATTTATCACACTGCTCACCCTCGTGGTATGTAAAAACGCACACTCGAAGTCCCTCTCCCTAATGAACTATGTTAACCTAGTAAACTCAGAGGGTATTTTTTTGTCCTTTTACCTCTTTTTTGCCCTCTTCCGGTTAAAAATAAAAAAGTAAATATAAATTAATTTTTGTATTATTATTATTATTATATTAAATGTTTTTTTTTAATTTTGTGAACCCCCATCCCCATCTTTCTTCATCCTCAACCTGAACTGATATTGGCCTTTGTGTTCTGTGATGATTCAGAGGATGGAGGGCAAAAGGGAAGAGAGTTCACCGGAGAAGAAAAATGGTGGAGAAGGTGGAGGTGGAGGTGGCGAATTAGGGAGGTTAGTTTGGTTGTCACACGATGGTGCTTCACGAGGACGGGTTACAGATGGGTGCTTCAAGAAGACGATGGTTATGGCTTCCATCTATTACACTCTTCTGCCTTTTCTTTTCTCCATACATAAATTAGTATCAGAGTTGGGAGCTGAATCTCAATTGAATAAATATTGGTTGCGTCTGTATTGTGTTGGGTTTCACCAAAGATGCAAGGCGATGGTCGGAGTTTTGGGAGTTAAATTTGAATCAAACAGATCTGGTTGTGGTTGTGTTGGGTTTCATCTCAATCGAACAAACCCTCATCCACCGCCAAAATCACCCTCATTTTTAATGCAAAACCAACATCACACACTACATCTCCATCTATGTAATCATCGCCCTAAACATGTTCGCTCTCCATCTACAATCTATGATATCCATCTCTATCTCCATCTATGATCAAAACCACCACCACTGTACATATCACCATCACCGAATTCCAACCACACTTATTATTCTCGGGTGAACTTGCACCCTATTCTCCCTCTCTCTTGCCTTCCTCTCTCATCCATCATACTTCTCTATTGTGACCCTCTCCAAAGCTCATCAGTCAACTTACTTTATTTGTGTGAGATAGATAGACATAAAAAATATCAAACAAATGGTGTTAGATTGTGTGATATAGAGAGAGATGGAGAGAGAAGTTGCAGATCTCCATTAAAGTGTTATAGAGAGATAGGAGTGAGAGAGAGTCCGGTAAAGGGTGTTGCATCACTGGCAATATTGGTTTCACTGGCCGGCAGAGAAAAGGGAGGTGGTCGGCATTGATTTCAGGTTGTGAGTTTGTATGTGTGTATATAATATATATAAAATAAATATATGGAATTTTTTACTGTATATTTCTAGGAGAAGACAAAGAAGAGAGTAAATAACAAAAATACCTCCAAACTTAACTGAATTAACGAAAAAAAAAATTATTCCGTTAGAGGGAGGGACTCAGAGCGTGCGTTTTAGCATACCACATGTACTGGGAGTGTAATAAACACATTTTAGGGACCTTAGTCAAACAAACCTCAAACCACAGGGACAGGAATGTAATTTACTCTAAAAATGATGAATCCACTTTGGGTCATACATCATTGCCGATAGGGAGGAAAAAAAGATTTCCAATAATAAAGTTAAATAATAACAACAAATTCGTGATAAGGGATTTTATCTATAGATCAATTTTGAAAAAGTTAATGATGTGTGTTATTTATAATTAGAGAACAAAGAATAATTATCATTAATTTAATTTGGAGTATAATGAATTTACGAAGGTCATGACTTAAGGACTCTTTCGAATCAAGAGAAAATGTCTTATTATAATCAAGGGAAAAATACATCTAATGTTTTGTACCAATTAAGTCATTAATCTTTCATTTATGTCTTATTTTTGTGAGAAGTTATCGAATTACCATTTTACCCCTTTATTGTGAAAATATTTTGTCATTCAAAACATAAAATAGTAACATTTTAGTGGTTGATATATAGAAAAATAAAACCTTCAAATAGGAAGGGAAGGGAAGGGATGGGTGGGAGTAGTTCGTAAGATGAAATGGGAAGGAGAAGTGTGAGACAGTCGAATGGTGGGCGTCATGAGGGGGAAGACGATGGTGTCATCAACGGGGTAGGGTGAGATTATTTAGGGTTGTACAATACAAACTTATCATGCATTATCATACTTTTAAATTCAAAATAAAGGTTTAAGAGATTTACAAAAAAAAGACCCCTAGAATTTCATATAACTTAATTAACTTGTCACAATACTAGGAAAAAAGTTAAAGTTTAATGACTCAAATGGTACCAAACGTTGATTGACCAAGCTTGAAATTTTAAAAGGTTGTTTGTTATTTCATACATTTTGTCGTATTATCAATCACTTCTTTTTGAATATATTCCTAAGTGACAACACATGATTTATATCATTTTGGTGTTTCCTTTAGGTCTACTTAGAAGGTCAATGTTCTTGATGGAACAAAAGTCACCTACTTCTCATGAGTGAAACTTTTTTAACACCATGCTCGTGGATACAAGATCCTCCATTGCGTCGATGACACTTCCTACCACTCCACCATAGACCCAATGTTTGAATCATTGAATGAAATTGATGCTCACGTTCTTCGATTTTTATGCACCCTTTTTGATGACCTTATTCATGCATTGGAACTCAAATCTATGGCCTACAAGGGTTGGACATGTCTCAATAACACCTTTCACAACAACAAGGTTTCACGTGACATCCTCTTGAACATAAATATAAGACCCTAATGCTTAAATCCATGCCCTCCCTCGGTTAGGGCCTCAAAGATGTCGTCGATTAGCGTAGCAACATGGATGGAAGTGTTAATGCACAATGTCTCATCTTGCAATTGGTCCACAACATGCCCTATGGATTTGATATCGCCACAAAATTTATCACGCAAAGCCTCCCAATGTTCGATACCACCTGAAGCATGCTTCAATAGAAACAACAATGATACTTAGCTTACAATGGCTCCCATTCACCTTCTTTATTTATAACATCTCAATTAGGGTCCCCGACAGGGAGCATCCTCCCACATGCAAGGGCAAAACTCATGGTTCCAATGACAATAATCAACATGGAGGTTGGTCTTGACAAGTCTACAACAATGGTGGTCTACCCCTTGGCGGCCAATCCAGCATGTCAAGCCATCAACATCAACAACAATAGGCATCCCCCTTTCAGCCATGGTCGTCTCGTGCCTAAACTAGTGGTTGGTTTCACCTTGGACCTATCTCGTCGGTCGAGTAGCCCAATGGCCATGAACAACCCTCATTCGTTGGTGCTCCTCCATCTTAATTTTTTGGGTAAACCTACTTGACCTCATTCGACACATTTTTTGGTCCTAGAAAGTGGTAACTTACACAGAAAGTGTTTGTAGAGGGGGGAGGGTTGAATACAAACACAACATATTTTCATTTTGTAATTTTTTTGCTCTATAACTTGTATAAAAATAAAGGATTACAGATTTGTTATGGAAGTTAGAAAGGTAAGACCTGTGATCCCAAACAATCTGACTGTGACAAATTTACTAACTGAAAAAGAGGGAAGAAGAAAGTTTGTCTTTTAGATCCGATGAGCTTAGGAAGCTCTTCAGATGTTGAGGCCGAATTTTCTTCAGAAACTCTCACAAGGATTGTTCTTTCGAAAACGAATGAATTGCAATGTATGCCAATGGTGGCTATTTATAGCCATCTTTGCATTTAATGAAGTCTGCCCAGTTTTTTTGCATGTCTTCTTTTGGTTGGTTGATCCATATATCCTATTACACTTCACTTCAACCTTTAAGTTTGATATAGACACTTGTTATCTTATGCCACTTTTTAGTATGTCGAGGAAACAATAAAGAAAATAAAGTACCATTCACATGGTGCTTTTGTACTTGATTAGGTTGACATGATATGTTCTCATACTAAGATATGAAGTAAGTGAGTTGGTGAACCAACCTTGTTGGCCAAATATGTATTTCAAGATTCAACTTGCCAGTAGTAATATTTGTCAAACAACTAATTCACTTCTTACCTTGTATGATCTTCTTTTGGCTAGATGACAAACTAATCTGCTTTAATGACGATATTGACCTTACTTTAACTAGTCTTCGATTTTGCTGAAGGCACTTTGCTCTTGGATCGGTACAGATTGTTATAATTTTTACAAGTAAAAATCCTACGTATGTCTATATCCGAATAAATAAGCTACATATCGAATTTTACCAATTTTGTAGACGCAATGAATTTTCGTCGAATGTAGATGGATAGTTGGTGAATGCTTGAATCTTTTATCCAAAGAATAACTCTATCGGATCAAGATAATACTTATAAGAGATATGCCAACTATGTGACCATTTTCAGTGAAATGATATATCCGAAGAATACAAGGTGGTCGGATGATACCAATGGATAGGAAATTCGATGAGTGAGATAGTGCCAGATATGTATTTAATAAAGGAAAATAAGAATGTTTCTTTTCTAAGTGTTTGGTCAGATGTGTATTAGTATTATATACAAATTCGATGGTTGAGAGTAACAATATCTCCCTGTTTGTTAATTGTACAAATAGATATCAAGAAATAAACATTTAGAAAGAAATGGTACTGAAACTCATAAGTTAAAATATGAATCCGAACTCATAAATACGGTGATTTATTTTTAGATTCTTTATGCTTTTTATTCTTTTTGTTCTCTTCTTTTCTCAGGCTTTTTCTTTTCTTGATCTTTTCTTTTTGATCGAATTACAAAACATTATAATAAGTAAATATTTAAGGACAAATTTAATCTAGGAAAAAATTAAAGCACTTTAAGAGAAATGTAAACTTTCATTCAGAAAAAAGCTAATATTGGATAGTTTGAAAGTTTACATCAGATAATTTTGCCTATTTTTCAAAAATCAAGTCTTCAAATTTGACATCTCCGATGCCTCTGCCTATTTGATCAATACAGTTTTGAAGAACAAATTTTATTCTATCTGCAAATGCTTTTCCATATTCATCCATAGGAGCTACTTGGAGAAGGAGCATGCAAATGTTGTATATCAACAAATGGCAATTCCAATGATCTTTGAAATCTCAGATCTCCAAAATGATCATAAAAGTACATTCATGCAATTGTTAGGAACAATACTATTACATGTGGCATTGGATCTCCTAGTGGCAAAGATAGACCAAAATTATAGATGATGGGAAGATTACCTGATACAATGAGGGTTTCCATAACTTTTGGGTCAACTTTGATGTTGAGAGGAACTTGAGGATGGATTGAAGACCCTAAGGAAGTTGATGATCATACAAATGTTTGAAAAGATTGTTCGAAGATTTGAGGAGTGGTAAAACCATATTTCTCTCTGATTTCATTTGTTTTCTCACTCGGTTCCTATATCCGTTTCATCACCACTGGTTTGTATTTGATTTATGGTTTCGAATAGCGTGCATGATCTCCAACCGCTCAGTATATCCATATAGAACAAGCTAGTGCATGTCTTATTTTTTCCCTAATAATTTAGGACGATCCAGTCTTATTTTGACTAATAGATCTTTGTATTCGCCCTTTTTACAGCCTAGAATGATGGCACCTGGGATATTTTCTTGGTGACTTATTTTGTGAAAGGTGTTATTGACTGTTTCAAACATTTAATCCTTTTCAAGTTGAAGAGCATTTGCAGCAGCAAAATCTTCATCAGAGATACCAACATCTCCTAGATTGGGCGGAAGAGGAAGAGGCATTCGAAGAGCATCAGAACCTATATTTCCTCTAAGCACTTCAATTTTTTCTTTCTTTCTATTATCCTTTTCTTCCTCTATAGTCATACTGCCTTTTCCTTTGTTAATGGTGTTAGACCCCATAAGTCATATCTGTAAAAGTAATGAAAAACAACAAGTGTGAAAGAGCAGAAGGCCGATGGAAGACTTTCAAGCAAAAAGTCTAAGTGTCCAATACAACCAAAGGTGCAATGAACTGCGCATCTCCATAACCCCTCTGGTTACCAACACTTGGAGTTTTCCGTTACAGTTCAACCAGAGGCACCTAATGAAGAAGATCTAAACACATGGTTGAACACGCCTCATAGAAGACAGCTGGAGATGGCAAATCGACAGCTGGATTCTCCATTCCATACTTAGCTTTATTTGCTTTCCATTAGTCTAGATTGCTATCCTTTTCATAAGAGATTTGCTAAATATATTCCATAGATAACAATCTCCATAATTAGCTTTCTAGTATAAATAGCCTTTACCTTTCATGTAATCCTTTATGCTTTTCCGCCTAATCATTTGAATAAAAGTGAATCATTCGGCACTCAATTATATTCTTGAATATTCTTATTGTGTTATTGAGTGTTCTTCACTTTTTCCATCTACACGACATCTTACTTTGAGCAGGCTTGTGAAGCGATTTAATAAGTATCTTGTCCGGATTAGAGTCTGTTTAGTGAGTGATTTAGAGACTATTTAATGAGCAGTTTAGGCTGGTTCTTGAGCGATTTACAGTATTTGGTTAGTGATTAACAGTTCGCATGATGAGTGATTTAGTTCCATAGTGTGACAATCCGTCATTTCGGGATTTCAGGTTAGTACCTTATTTTAGGATCTTTGTTGAGAATTAAGTCTTTCTAGGATTTAGCTATGATGATTAGAGAACGTCTCRCTTAATTCCCAAGATKGGTTCRGAAGAACACGTTTCGGCGGGTAACTGACAAAGTTAACTTGTGYAATGCCAAATAGTCTTGAAATGCTTCAAATAAAATAAAGTTGATATTTTAGGTTTTGTATTTTTAAAAATTTAAAAATTTCCAAAGTCCCATTTTATTGGCCAAATATGTTATTAAATGGTGGAGTTTTAAAATCTTTTATTTAGTTGTTTTGTTTAAATAATCTATAGAGGGGTTTTATTATTTAGAAAAATAATAATTTATAGGGCTTGGGCCTTTAGAGGCCAGCCCATTTCTTCTTTAAAAGCCTTAATATAAATACCCCTCTTTCTTTGAAAACTCTCATTTCCAACTCCCAGCTTAACGTGTCATCTCCCTCTAAACTTGATCACCTTCCAGCCGATTCTATCGTCTCGCAAGTCCTTAAAGATTCTGTTACTCTTAAGGATTGTTCAAGATTCTAAGAAAAGGTATGAGTTGAGCTCTCCTATTCTCTCAAAAATTCGAAAGTTTATATTCTCCTTCACCTACTCGAGTCTTTAGGAAATTTATGGGATTTAAAGAGGGGAGATTGTTCATCAAAGACCTGCAAATGTCTTCGGTAGGATGATAATCTGTAATCCATGTTCTTTAATCTCTAAGAAGGAAGGAGAGAGTCCTTGCATGTAAAATCTGATCATATTTTAAGTATGAGAAGATCTTGCATGCATCCTTAATCAGTTTTATTATCTTTAAAACTCGATGAAATCGGAAAATATTTTTCTGGAGTTTGTTCGATGATGATGACTCAAGCTGGAGTTTAAATTCTTGAAAATGATGAGCTTGAGACCCCTCCCCATCATTGCTGTCATTCTTGGTGCATGCAATCTGTTTTGGGGGCGTGTGTCTCAAGGTGGTAAAGTATTTAAGAAGAGTCTCAAACCCACTCAAAAATTCTTGATTTTAGAAATTGGCGGCTGTCATCATTATTTTGGATGACTTAAGATGATGTCATTAGGTGGATTTTGGAAGGTTCCTTTTGAAAAGTAAATATTAAAATATCGGCTTTTATTTTATAAAAACCTTGATGGCATTGCCTTAAAAGCAACTTTGCTTTACTTTGGGCAAGAAACGTTTAAGTAATTTAGCGCTGGATATTGGTCTGTTCAGGAAGTTCGGGCGAGCCTAGAAGGCTTCTAAGGGCAACCTCTGGATATTCATCAAATTAGTGAGTTCTCACGGCCCCACTTTTACTGCTTTTGATTATTTTATTGGGGGAAAGCATGAAATTGAGCAAACTTTGCATGTTTATTTATGTAAAACCTTTGGACTAAGGAACTGCTTAGTCAAGTTTTTGTTTGAAATCTTTGGACTAAGGAACTGCTTAGTCAAGTTTTTGTTTGAAATCTTTGGACTAAGGAACTGCTTAGTCGATGCTTTGCTTAAAACCTTCGGGCTAAGGAACTGCTTAGTCGATGCTTTGCTCAAAACCTTCGGGCTAAGGAACTGCTTAGTCGATGCTTTGATCAAAACTTTCGGGCTAAGGAACTGCTTAGTCGATGCTTTACTTGAAACCTCTGGACTAAGGAACTGCTTAGTCGGGTTTTTCTAAGCTTTATTTGTTAACTGTTATTGCACTTTGAATAAATGTTAAATTGATGTGCTTGAGAGTATATTTTCCAAATAAAAGTCCCCGTCCGTAAACGCTACTTGTTAACTCGGGTATATCCCCGGGCCGTGGTATTGTGGATAGCCGCTATTGTGTTGACAGTCCCACCCAGAAAGGGGTGCACATTACCTACGTTTTCTCGGTCTAATCATGTGGAATT
>NW_020201327.1:16992-17762 GCF_001531365.2 Cynara cardunculus var. scolymus | reverse complement strand
TCAAGTTCTACATCGTGAGAGATTTACTTTTATTAAGTGCAAAGAATTCGCATAAGTTTGCAATTACTTGGTTTATGCATTGAAATGTTTTGTGCATATGAAAACYCRTGAACTCACCAACTCTTTGTAGTTGACCTTGTTTTATTTTCATGCTTTTCAGGATTTAAGTAAAGTTGGTTMTGTTTTGGAAGCATACTCGTGGCAAGATCGATTAAAGTMTGAAATTGAAGTATTTTGAGAAAAATGTATTCAGTTCTAATTTTAGTTATGTCGATAAACTTGTTTTGTTTTTGAACAACTTGGAATTGTGTTATTTATTAACTGTTGCTATGACTCGCTTGCCTTTTACATCTCGTGTTTCCACTTTAGCGGGGTTTGACAGATTTGGTATCAGAGCCTCAGTTATAGAGAACGCTGGTTTTCTTTAAAAACCATCGACTATAACCAAAAATTTTCCAAATATTTTCAAGAAATTTGAAATCATATGATTTTAAAGCAGGTCATATTGTTACATGTCGCTTAAGCAGAGCCTGATCACCTGTGCTTAATTTACGTGTAATAAGAAAAACTTAATCGGTCGAACCAGAGGTATGCTACAGCAAAAGAAATTGTTAGGAAAAGCATGAGTTTTGTTGCACTTTTATGAATATCCATTGCCTAGGCCGACCAGAGGCTCTGGTCAAGAAGACCAGAGGCGAAGGGTAGAAATCCCTTAATTTTGTTAAGTGTTCATGTAGGACCAGAGGCGCTGGTCAAGAGGACCAGAGGCG
>NW_020201327.1:7810-15070 GCF_001531365.2 Cynara cardunculus var. scolymus | reverse complement strand
CAAATCCCTTAATTTTGTTAAGTGTCCATGTAGGACCAGAGGCGCTGGTCAAGAGGACCAGAGGCGCTGGTCAAGAGGACTAGAGGCGATGGAAAGTAAATCCCTTAATTTTGTTGTGTCCATGTAGGACCAGAGGCGCTGGACAAGAGGACCAGAGGCGGTGGAAAGTAAATCCCTTAATTTTGTTAAGTGTCCATGTAGGACCAGAGGCGCTGGTCAAGAGGACCAGAGGCAATGGAAAGTAGATTCTTCAATTTCGTTAAGTGTCCGTGTAGGACCAGAGGCGCTAGTCAAAAGGACCAGAGGCGCTAGTCAAAAGGACCAGAGGCGATGGATAGGCTGTTTAGCATTTTTCTAAGGATGATAATTGAACCAGAGGCTCTGGTCTTGTAACCAAAAGCTCTGGTAAGTGTATTATGAGGAACCAGAGGATCGATGGACGAGTTACTTAGTATTTTTCTAAGTATAGATGTTGAACCAGAGGCTCTGGTCTCGCAACCAGAAGCTCTGGTAAGGGCAAGCATAAGAACCAGAGGATCGATGGACGAGTTACTTAGTATTTNAGATGTTGAACCAGAGGCTCTGGTCTCGCAACCAGAAGCTCTGGTAAGGGCAAGCATAAGAACCAGAGGATCGATGGACGAGTTACTTAGTATTTCTCTAAGTATAGATGTTGAACCAGAGGCTCTGGTCTCGCAACCAAAAGCTCTGGTAAGAGCAAGCATAAGAACCAGAGGATCGATGAACGGATTGCTTAGTATTTTTCAAAGTGTAGAAGTTGAACCAGATGCTCTGGTCTTATAACCAGAAGCTCTGGTAAGTGCACTATGAGGAACCAGAGGATCGATGGACGAAAAGTCTATAATTATTCTAAGTTTATTTGTGAACCAACAGAGGACAATTGGAATTTCAATGAGTTGTCAGAGAACCGATGGATAAGAAATCCTTCTCTAAGGACTTTAGTGTGACCAGAAGCTCTGGTCATGCAATCAGAAGCTCTGTTAGTGTAGCCAGAGGCTATGTTCAGAGGATCCAGCATGATTGTCACTATTAAGTATTGTTTAGAAGCTTCCATTGTATCACTAAGCGTTTGTTAGATGGTGCACTTTAGTAACCAAGATTATTAATGTCGCAGATCTCTACGATGTCTTTCGATCCTAGTGAATACTCAGCCGATGAATCCGGTTACGTGGTTGGTCGCTCTAGGAGGAACTCAGCTCGCAATGAAGAGATAGACCCGTACGAGCAAGACACGGCGACAAGTGAAGCAGCTGCCACTTCACAAGCATCCTTCTTACCCCCAGCAGAGCCAGCACCCGATGTTCCACCACGAACCTATCATGGCTTAAGGATCAGGGTTACACCCACGAAGAGTGTCCCACTACCACAGTATGTGGCATTTGAAGACTCTAATAGAGTCGTAGGGGAGTCATCCCAACCCCGGTTGGGAAACAAAATAACTCAAGTGGTAACCGGGGTACCTGCATCCTGTACTCGGGGCATGAATCCGGCAGAAAGAGACTGGGTGAGGAGAATTGCATCCGATACACAAGTGCACCAGACCAGACTGGCATATCACCATCACATTCTAAACAACCTGTCCGATGTGATGGAAGCACACCACCAGAGCATAATAAGGAACAGAGAGGCTGTTGTTGCAGCCAGGCGGGAAATTAGGAAGTTGTATGGATGGTTGGTAGTTTGTGGTATGATGATGTTGATATTGGGAATAGCCATAGGATGGATGTTGTTCTAGAAGGAGAATTAAGGATATGATACTCACTCTTTTGTACTGATGCTAGAGATCCTGTTTTCTACCTACCACCGTATATCATTGCATGAATACCTTTTGGAAGAATGCTTATTATGTCAATTCATTGTATGAATGAGTTACTCTAATTTGGTTATAGTAATGCCTGATTATTTCCCTTGCGAAGAACATTTTTTTAGTATCAGTGAATAACTAGGAGATATCGTCATAGTATTGCTATATTAATTATGAACTCCCTTATGATTTAGGCCATAGAAAATGCCGCCAAGGAGAGAGAACCCCGAAGTTGCACGACTTGTGTCAGAGCAACTGTTGGCCGCACTGCCCAGTATTGTCAGTCAAGTGGCAGCAGGGCTTAATGCAAACCCATCATCAAACCCTGAGTCTAGACCACCCAGAGAATGTACTTACAAAACCTTCAGATCTTGCAATCCAAAAGAATTCAATGGGACTAAGGGGGCTGTAGGACTTTTGACTTGGATAGAAAGTATGGAATCTGTTATCCATATCAGTAAGTGTTCTGAAGCAAATAAAGTGGAGTATGCGGCATGTTTGTTGCAAGGGAGGGCACTTACCTGGTGGAATACCTTGGTACAGACTAGAGGTCGAGAAGCAGCCAACCAACTTTCGTGGGAGGAGTTCAAGAAACTCCTTAAGGCCGAATATTGCCCCAGAAGTGAACTTCAAAAGCTGGAAATAGAGCTATGGAATCTGGAAATGAAAGGGGATAATATATCTGCATATACGGCTCGATTTCATGAATTGGCGAACCTAGTGCCACATCTAGTAACGCAAGAGGAAGTTCGCATAGAAAGGTATATCTGGGGATTGTCTCCAGAAATTCAGGGAAACATTACCTCGGCCAATCCAAAGACTCTTCAGGAGGCAATAGACATTGCCACAAAGCTCACAAATAATGCTATTCGATTTGGAAGATTTGCTAAAGGAAAGCGAAAGATGGAGGAGCATGGGTATCGAAGAGTTGGGGGAAAATTTGACAGAAGCAGGAGAGTAGTAAGGAATTTTGGAGCACAGACGCAGGAGGTAAGACAAGATGACACGGCTAAGTGCAATAAGTGCAAATTTTCGCATCGGGGGAATTGCATCATTTGTCAAAGATGTCACCTAGGGGGTCACACATCAAAGGATTGCCGTAAACGATTATGTTTCGATTGTGGGAGTCCAGATCACATGAGGAATACTTGTCCAAAGAGGAAATCAGGGGCAAATGCAAGCCATACCCGGCAGGTCAGTTCCGAAAACCCAGGAAGTCAGGCACAAGGCAGAGCATTTGAGATTGGAGCCAGAGAAGCTAGGGAAGATCCCAACGTGGTTTCAGGTACGTTTCCTCTAAATAATGAATTTGCATCAATCCTATTTGACTTAGGGGCAGATAGAAGTTTTGTGTCACTAGACTTTAAGCAGAAAATTAACTTAAAGCCCCAGAAGTTGAAAGAAGCCTTTGTAATTGAGTTTGCCAATGGTCAGGAATTCAAAGCTAGAAACATAATTATGAATTGCACTCTGAGCTTAGCCAATAAGGACTTTAGCATAAACCTTATACCGATCAAACTAGGAAGTTTTGACATAATAGTAGGCATGGATTGGCTATCCAAAAACCAAGCTGAGATTGTATGTTCGGAAAAGTGTATTCGGATTCCTCAAGATGGAATGGAACCAATTGTGGTCCAGGGAGAGAAGTTGGATCGAAAGATTAAGATGGTATCCTGCATGAATATGCGAAAGTATCTGAAAAAGAATTACACCGCATATCTGGCACATGTGATTGACGGATGGGTCAAGGAGAAAAGTATTGAGGATTTACCTGTAGTTAGGGAATTCTCCGATGTATTTCCTAAGGATTTACCAGGCCTACCCCCACAAAGGCAAGTCGAATTCAGTATCGACTTAATTCCTGGAGCTGCCCCGGTCGCAAGGGCACCTTATCGCTTGGCACCATCGGAAATGCAAGAAATATCAACCAACTTCAGGAGTTATTAGACAGAGGATTTCTAAGACCAAGTTATTCACCTTGGGGTGCACCGGTTTTATTCGTTAAAAAGAAAGATGGGTCAATGCGAATGTGCATTGATTATAGAGAACTTAATAAGTTGACCATCAAGAATAGATACCCTCTTCCAAGAATCGATGATCTGTTTGATCAACTTCAAGGAGGAAATATTTTTCCAAGATTGACCTACGATCCGGATATCACCAAGTTAGAGTTCGGGAAGAGGACATTCCCAAAACAGCCTTCAGGACCAGGTACGGTCATTACGAATTTATGGTTATGCAATTCGGGCTAACCAATGCACCAGCTGTCTTCATGGACCTAATGAATAGAGTTTGTAGGCCGTACCTGGATAAATTTGTAATCGTCTTCATAGACGRCATATTAATTTATTCCAAGAGCAAGGAGGACCATGAGCAACATCTGAGGATAATTTTGGAATTACTCTGAAGTGAGAAATTGTATGCAAAATTTTCTAAATGCGAATTCTGGATACGGGAAGTACAGTTTTTAGGTCATATAGTCAATGAAAAAGGAATTCAGGTAGATCCTGCCAAAATTGAGGCCATTAGGAATTGGGAAGCCCCAAGAACCCCTACGAAAATCCGTCAATTCCTTGGGTTAGCAGGCTATTATCGGCGGTTCATCGCAAACTTTTCAAAAATCGCACATCCGCTCATAGCCTTAACCCAAAAGGACAAGAAATTTATTTGGGGTGAGAAACAAGAGGAATCATTCGAGACTCTCAAGCAAAAATTATGCAATGCACCTATTTTATCCTTACCAGAGGGTTCGGAAAACTTTGTAGTCTTTTGTGATGCATCGTATCAAGGTTTGGGATGCATATTGATGCAAAAAGATATGGTCATTGCATATGCCTCAAGACAACTTAAAGTGCATGAAAAGAATTATACTACTCATGACCTTGAATTGGGAGCACTAGTATTTGCACTTAAGATATGGAGGCACTATCTTTACGGCACCAAATGCACCATTTACACCGATCATAAGAGCCTTCAACATATATTTGATCAAAAGATGCTGAATATGAGGCAACGGAGGTGGGTTGAACTTCTCAACGATTATGATTGCGAAATTAAGTATCATCCGGGGAAAGCCAACTTGGTAGCGGACGCCTTAAGCCGAAAAGAGAAAGTGAAACTGTCGAGAGTTCGAGCCATGGGACTGTTGGTCCAAACAAATCTAAAAACGCAAATTCTTGAAGCTCAAGAAGAGGTGTTGAAACCAGAGAACCTAAAGAACGAAACCCTACATCGGCTAGAAAAGGAATTCGAAACTCGAGAAGATGGGGTGCGTTACTTTAGAGAAAGAGTTTGGATACCAAAGAATGACAATCTCCGGTCAATAATCTTAGAGGAAGCACAATGTTCGAGATATTCAATTCATCCAGGAACCGATAAGATGTACAAGGAGCTAAGAGATTATTACTGGTGGCCAGGGATGAAGAAGGACGTTGCCTTGTACGTGAGTCAGTGTTTAACCTGTGCAAGAGTAAAAGCTGAACATCAGAAACCATCTGGTCTTCTTCAGCAAYYRGAGATTCCCCAATGGAAATGGGATCAGATAACAATGGATTTCGTCACAAAGTTACCAAGAACGAGGAAGGGATACGACTCAATATGGGTCATAGTGGATCGACTTACGAAATCTGCCCATTTCTTACCTATTCGAGAAGACTTTAGTACGGAAAGGTTGGCGCAGTTGTATATCAATGAGATTGTGTCGCGGCATGGAGTACCTGTTTCTATCATTTTAGATAGAGATAGCCGCTTTACTTCTAGATTATGGCAATCAGTCCAAAAAGAACTAGGCACAAAATTGGATTTGAGCACTTCCTATCATCCTCAGACAGATGGGCAAACAGAAAGGACAATCCAAACGCTGGAGGACATGTTGCGGGCCTGTGAAATAGACTTTGGGGGCAGTTGGGATACTCATATGCCATTGGTTGAATTCTCCTACAATAACAACTATCACACCAGCATCCAGTGCGCACCATATGAAGCTTTGTATGGGCGTAAATGTAGATCGCCACTCAGCTGGGTGGAAGTTGGTGACAGACAGTTGATCAAACCTGACATTATCTAGGAGACCGTCGACAAAATCTCAATCATCCAAGAAAAACTTAAAGCTGCGAGAGACCGACAAAAGAGCTACGCCGATAACCGGAGGAAACCATTGGAATTTCAAGTGGGTGACAAAGTCCTATTGAAGGTATCTCCGTGGAAAGGGATTGTACGCTTCAGTAAGAAAGGGAAGCTTAGTCCAAGGTACGTTGGTCCATTTGTTATTCTCGAAAAAATCGGACCGGTGGCTTACAAACTAAGTTTACCCCCAGAGCTGAGTGCCATCCATGATACATTTCATGTATCAAACCTTAAGAAGTGCTTGGCCGACAAGACAATGATCTTACCCTTGAAAGACATTCAAATTAACGAACGGTTACGCTTCGTTGAGGAGCCAGTCGAAATCCTTGATAGTAAAGTCAAGCAGTTGAGGCGCAGCAAGATTCCAATTGTGAAAGTTCGTTGGAGCTCCAGGCATGGACCAGAATATACGTGGGAAAGAGAAGATTTCATGAAAAGCAAGTATCCCCACTTATTCTCGAACAAGTCATGACCTGACTTTGACGCATAAAATTTCGGGACGAAATTTTTCTGGCTTGGGGAGACTGTGACAATCCGTCATTTCGGGATTTCAGGTTAGTACCTTATTTTAGGATCTTTGTTGAGAATTAAGTCTTTCTAGGATTTAGCTATGATGATTAGAGAACGTCTCGCTTAATTCCCAAGATGGGTTCGGAAGAACACGTTTCGGCGGGTAACTGACAAAGTTAACTTGTGCAATGCCAAATAGTCTTGAAATGCTTCAAATAAAATAAAGTTGATATTTTAGGTTTTGTATTTTTAAAAATTTAAAAATTTCCAAAGTCCCATTTTATTGGCCAAATATGTTATTAAAGGGTGGAGTTTTAAAATCTTTTTTTTAGTTGTTTTGTTTAAATAATTTATAGAGGGGTTTTATTATTTAGAAAAATAATAATTTATAGGGCTTGGGTCTTTAGAGGCCAGCCCATTTCTTCTTTAAAAGCCTTCATATAAATACCCCTCTTTCTTTGAAAACTCTCATTTCCAACTCCCAGCTTAACCTGTCATCTCCCTCTAAACTCGATCACCTTCCAGCCGATTCTATCGTCTCGCAAGTCCTTAAGGATTCTGTTACTCTTAAGGATTGTTCAAGATTCTAAGAAAAGGTATGAGTTGAGCTCTCCTATTCTTTCAAAAATTCGAAAGTTTACATTCTCCTTCACCTACTCGATTCTTTAGGAAATTTATGGGATTTAAAGAGGGGAGATTGTTCATCAAAGACCTGCAAATGTCTTTGGTAGGATGATAATCTGTGATCCATGTTCTTTAATCTCTAAGAAGGAAGGAGAGAGTCCTTGCATGTAAAATCT